>NW_024498361.1:0-3852 GCF_017590055.1 Onychostruthus taczanowskii | reverse complement strand
TTGGGAGGAATTCTGGGATTTTGGGGACAATTTCCGGAATTTGAGGAGAATTCCCGGGATTTGGGGCAATTCTGGGATCCTTGGGGGGAATTTATGGGGATTTTAGGGAGAATTCCTGGCATTTTGGGCAATTCCTGGGAATTTTTGGGATTCTGGGGAGGATTTCGGGGGATTTTGGGGCGGTTCCTGTGATTCCGGGGGGATTTTAGGGGGATTTTTGGAGAGAATTCCTGGGATTTGGGAGGAATTCCCAGATATTGGGGGAATTTAGGGGGATTTTTGGGGAATTTATGGGGATTTTGGGAGGAATTTCGGATTTTGGGGGGAATTCCTGGGATTTGGGGGAATTTATGGGGATTTTAGGGAGAATTTTGGGAGGAATTCTGGGATTTTGTAGAGAATTCCCGGAATTTGAGGAGAATTCCCAGGATTTGGGGCAATTCTGGGATCCTTGGGGGGAATTCCCGGGATTTTGGGGAGAATTCCTGGGAATTTTTGGGATTCTGGGGAGGATTTCGGGGGATTTTGGGGCAGTTCCTGCGATTCCGGGAGGATTTTTGGGGGATTTCACGGGGATTTTGAGAGGAATTTGGGATTTTGGAGAGAATTCCCAGGATTTTGGAGAATTCCCGGGATTTGGGGCAATTCTGGGATCCTTGGGGGGGATTTTGGGGAGAATTCCTGGGATTTTGGGCAATTCCTGGGAATTTTTGGGATTCTGGGGAGGATTTCGGGGAATTTTGGGGCGGTTCCTGCGATTCCGGGGGGATTTTAGGGGGATTTTTGGGGAGAATTCCTGGGATTTGGGAGGAATTCCCAGATATTGGGGGAATTTAGGGGGATTTTTGGGGAATTTATGGGGATTTTGGGAGGAATTTCGGATTTTGGGGGGAATTCCTGGGATTTGGGGGAATTTATGGGGATTTTAGGGAGAATTTTGGGAGGAATTCTGGGATTTTGTAGAGAATTCCCGGAATTTGAGGAGAATTCCCAGGATTTGGGGCAATTCTGGGATCCTTGGGGGGAATTCCCGGGATTTTGGGGAGAATTCCTGGGAATTTTTGGGATTCTGGGGAGGATTTCGGGGGATTTTGGGGCAGTTCCTGCGATTCCGGGAGGATTTTTGGGGGATTTCACGGGGATTTTGAGAGGAATTTGGGATTTTGGAGAGAATTCCCAGGATTTTGGAGAATTCCCGGGATTTGGGGCAATTCTGGGATCCTTGGGGGGGATTTTGGGGAGAATTCCTGGGAATTTTTGGGATTCTGGGGAGGATTTCGGGGGATTTTGGGGCAGTTCCTTTGATTCCGGGGGGATTTTAGGGGGATTTTTGGAGAGAATTCCTGGGATTTGGGAGGAATTCCCAGATATTGGGGGAATTTAGGGGGATTTTTGGGGAATTTATGGGGATTTTGGGAGGAATTTCGGATTTTGGGGGGAATTCCTGGGATTTGGGGGAATTTATGGGGATTTTAGGGAGAATTTTGGGAGGAATTCTATTCGTGGGATTTGGGAGGAATTCCAAGATATTGGGGGAATTGAGGGGGATTTTTGGGGAATTTATGGGGATTTTGGGAGGAATTTGGGATTTTGGGGGGAATTCCTGGGGATTTTGGGCAATTCCTGGGATTCTGGGGAGGATTTCAGGGGATTTTGGGGCAGTTCCTGCGAATCCGGGGGGATTTTTGGGAATTTGGGGCTCTCTAATTCCCAGATTTTGGGATTTTCCGGAATCTGGGGCTCTGGCCATTCCAGAATTCCGGGAATTCCGTCTCTCACGCTCCCGCTCCCGGGATTTTTGGGAATTCCCAGTTTTCTGGGAATCTGGGGCTCTCACATTCCCATTTTCCCGGGACTTTGGGGAATCTGGGGCTCCAGAACTCCCAAATTTTGGGATTTTACTGCTCTGGCCATTCCGGAATTCCAGGAATTCCCTCTCTCACGCTCCTGTTCCCGGGATTTTTGGGAATTCCCAGTTTTCTGGGAATCTGGGGCTCTCACATTCCCATTTTCCCGGGACTTTGGGGAATCTGGGGCTCCAGAACTCCCAAATTTTGGGATTTTACTGCTCTGGCCATTCCGGAATTCCAGGAATTCCCTCTCTCACGCTCCTGTTCCCGGGATTTTTGGGAATTGCCAGTTTTTTGGGAATCTGGGGCTCTTTAATTCCCATTTTCCCGGGATTTTGGGGAATCTGGGGCTCCGGAACTCCCAGATTTTGGGATTTTGGGATTCTGGCCATTCCGGAATTCCGGGAATTCCGTCTCTCACGCTCCCGTTCCCGGGATTTTTGGGAATTGGCAGTTTTTCGGGGACTTCGGGGACATCATGCGGGAGACGCTGCGCGGGGCGCGGGAGCTGCACGGCGGCGAGTGGGCGCGCACGCTGCTGCTCAGCCTGCAGCAGGTACGGAACCCTCCGCAATTCCGGCAATTCCGGCAATTTCGGGAATTTTCGGGAATTCTGGGAGGTGTCCGGGTTTTTTTCCCAGATTTCCAGCCTTTTTTGGGGCATTTTTGGGCGGTTTTTTTGGGATTTATTTTGATTTTTTGGGGATTTTTAAATTTTTTTTTACTTTTTTTTTGGGTTTTATTTCATTTTTGGGGATTTGTTTTGGTTTTTAGAGGGTTTTTTTGGGGTTTCCAAGAGGTTTTTCATGTCTGGGACGGGTTTTTTTGGGAATTTTTCGGAATTCTGGGAGGCATCCGCGGGTTTTTTTCGGGATTTCCAGCCTTTTTCGGGCATTTTTGGGCGGTTTTTTGGAATTTATTTTGATTTTTTGGGGATTTAAAAAATTTTTTTTACATTTTTTGGGGGATTTTATTTTGCTTTTGGGTGTTTTTAGGGAATTTTTGGGGATTTATTTTGGTTTTTAGAGGGTTTTTTTGGGGGTTCCAAGAGGTTTTCCATGTCCAGGAGGGATTTTTTGGGAATTTTGGATTTTTTTGACAATTCCAAGAGGAGTTCCCATGTTTTTTTCAGGGATTTTCAGCCTTTTTTTAGGAATTTTTTTAGGTTCTTGTAGGGTTTGTTTCACATCCAGGAGGAATTTTTGGGGGAGAATTTTTGGGATTTTTCCAGGATTTTTTTGGGGCTTTCCAGGAGATTTTTTTGGGATTTTTCCAGGATTTTTTTTTTTAATTTTCCCAGGATTTTCCCCACAATTCCCAGATTTTTTGGCCTCTCCAGGGATTTTTTTGCTGTTTCCCCTCCTTTTTTCACCGATTCTTTTTGCTGATTTTTTGGGTGATTTTTTTTGTGGTTTTTTTTTGTGATTTTTTGGTGATTTTTCTGTGATTTTGGGTGATTTTTGGTGATTTTTCTGTGATTTTTGGTGGGTTTTTTGTGATTTTTCCCGTGATTTTTCTGTGATTTTTGGCGATTTTTGGGTGATTTTTGGGTGATATTTTTTTTGTGATTTTTTGGGGGTGATTTTCTTGTGATTGTCTGTGATTTTTCTGTGATTTTCTGTGATTTTTTTTGAGTGATTTTTCTGTGATTTTCCCATGGTTTTTTGGGTGATTTTCTGTGATTTTTAGGTGGTTTTTTTGTGATCTTTCTATGATTTTTCTGTGATTTTTGGTGATTTTTTGTGCTTTTTCTGTGATTTTCCTGTGATTTTTTCTGTGATTTTCCTGTGGTTTTTCCGTGTTTTTTCTGTGACTTTTTGTGATTTTCCTGTGATTTTCGGTGATTTTTTGGGTGATTTTTTGGGTGATTTTTTGGGTGATTTTCTGTGATTTTCCTGTGATTTTCGGTGATTTTTTGGGTGAATTTTCTGTGGTTTTTTCTGTGATTTTTTTGGTGATTTTCCTGTGTTTTTTGCTGTGATTTTTCTGTGCTTTTTCTGTG
>NW_024498360.1:10453-12268 GCF_017590055.1 Onychostruthus taczanowskii | reverse complement strand
TGAAATGACCCCAAATTACCCCAAAATTACCCGAAATGACCCAAAATTACCTGAAATGAACCCAAAATAACCCGAAATTACCTGAAATTAACCCAAAATAAACCCGAAATGACCCGAAATTACCCAAAATTACCCCGAAATGACCCGAAAATAAACTGAAATTACCTGAAATTAACCCGAAATTACCTGAAATTAACCCAAAATAACCCAAAACAAACCCGAAATTACCCGAAATTACCCGAAAATAAACTGAAATTACCTGAAATTAACCCTAAATAATCTGAAATTACCCGAAATAACCTGACATGAACCTGAAATTACCTGAAATTCACCCAAAATTACCTGAAATGAACCCAAAATAACCCAAAATAAACCCAAAATTACCCGAAATGACCCGAAATTACCTGAAATTACCCGAAATTACCCGAAATTACCTGAAATTAACCCAAAATAACCTGAAATTAACCCAAAATAACCCGAAATTAACCCGAAATAAACCCGAAATTACCTGAAATTAACCCAAAATAACCCAAAATGACCCGAAATTACCTGAAATTACCTGAAATTAACCCAAAATAACCCAAAATAACCTGAAATTAACCCGAAATAACCCGAAATTAACCCGAAATTACCTGAAATAAACCCAAAATAACCCGAAAGTCTGAAATTAACCCGAAATTACCCAAAATTACCTGAAATTAACCCAAAAATAAGCTGAAATGACCCCAAAATTACCTGAAATTAACCCAAAAATAATCTGAAATGACCCCAAAATAACCCGAAATTAACCCAAAATAAACTCGAAAATAACCTGAAATTACCCTAAATTAACCCAAAATTACCTGAAATTACCCCAAAATTACCAAAAATAAATTTAAAATAACCTGAAATTATCCAAAATAACCTTAAATTACCCCCAAATAAACCCAAAATAACCCAAAATTCACCCAAAATTACCTGAAATTACCCCAAATTAACCCAAAATAACCCCAAATAACCAAAAATAACCAAAAATATCCCAAAATAACCTGAAATAATCCCAAAAGATCTCCAAAATATCCCCAAAATAACTCAAAATAATCCCAAAAAATCCCAAAAATAACCCAAAATATCCCAAAATAACCCCAAAAAAATCCCAAAATAACCAAAAATAACAAAAAATAACCCAAAATATCCCAAAATAACCCAGGAAAAACCTAAATAATCCCAAAATAACCCAAAATATCCCAAAATAACCCCAACAAATCCCTAAACGACCCCAAATTAACCCCAAAATGACCTCAAATAACCCCAAAATTACCCGCGACCCCCTCCCCCCCCCAAAATATCCCAAAATAACCTCGGGACCCCTCCCCAAAATTCACCCAAAATGACCCAAAATCCCCCCGGGACCCCCGAACGGTGGGGGAGGGGTCCTGGGATTTGGGGAGGGGTCCCGGGGTCATTTTGGGGTCATTTGGGGGGGCGGATCCCGGGATTTTGGGGTGGGGGTCCCGGTGTTATTTTGGGTCATTTTAGGTAACTTTGGGTGGTCCCGGGCTCATTTTGGGGAGGGGGTCCCGGGATTATTTTGGGGTCATTTTGGGGGTCTCAGGGTCACTTTTGGGGGGTCCCGGTGTTATTTTGGGGAGGGGTCCCGGGGTCATTTTGGGTGGGGGATCCCGGGGTTTTGGGGAGGGGTCCCGCTGCTATTTTGGGGAGGGGTCCCGGGGTTATTTTGGGGTCATTTTGGGGAGTCCCGGTGTTATTTTGAGGGGGGGTCCCGGGGCCATTTTGGGGTCATTTTGGGGGGGGATCCCGGGATTTTGGGGGGGG
>NW_024498360.1:6121-8953 GCF_017590055.1 Onychostruthus taczanowskii | reverse complement strand
AGAACCGGAACCGGAACCGGGATTTGGATTCGGAACCGGGACCGGAACCGGAACCGGGAATCGGGACCGGAACCGGGATTTGGATTCGGAACCGGGAATCGGGACCGGAACCGGAACCGGGAATGGAACCGGAACCGGAACCGGGACCGGGATCAGAACCGGAACCGGAACCGGGAAAGGAACCGGAACCGGGATTTGGATTCGGAACCGGAACCGGGATCAGAACCGGGATTGGAACCGGAACCGGGACCGGAACCGAGACCGGGATCAGAACCGGAACCCGAACCGGGATTTGGATTCGGAACCGGAACCGGGATCAGAACCGGGAATCGGGACCGGAACCGGAACCGGGACCGGGAATGGAACCGGAACTGGGAATCGGGACCAGAACCGGGACCGGGAATTGGATTCGGAACCGGAACCGGAACCGGAACCGGGAATCGGGACCGGAACCGGGACCGGAACCGGGATTTGGATCCGGAACCGGGATCAGAACCGGGAATCGGGACCGGAACCGGGACCGGAACCGGGAATGGAACCGGAACCGGGACTTGGATTCAGAACCGGGACCGGGACCGGGACCGGGACCGGAGCCAGGAATGGACCCGAGACCGGGATCAGAACCGGGATCGGAACCGGGATTGGGACCGGAAGGGGACCGGGAATGGAACCGGAACCGGAATCGGGACCGGGATTGGGGACCGGGAATGGAACCGGGATTGGACCGGGAATGGAACCGGAACCGGGACCGGGAATTGGGACGGGGAATGGGACCGGAACCGGGACCGGAACCGGGATTGGGAACCGGGACCGGCAATGGACCCGAGACCGGGATCAGAACCGGGATCGGAACCGGGATTGGGACCGGAAGGGGACCGGGAATGGATCCGGGATCAGAACCGGGACCGGGAATGGAACCGGAACCGGGACCGGGAATTGGGACGGGGAATGGGACCGGAACCGGGACCGGAACCGGGATTGGGAACCGGGACCGGCACCGGGATTGGACCGGGAATGGAACCGGGATTGGGTCCGGTACCGGGAATGGATCCGGGACCGGGGGATGGAGCCGGGACCGGTACCGGGAGTCAGAACCGGGGCCGGAATGGGCCCGGGATCGGTACCGGGATCGGTACCGGTACCGGGAGTCAGAACCGGGGCCAGAATGGGCCCGGGATCGGTACCGGGCCGGAACCGGGGCCGGTACCGGGGGCTGGAGCGCGGGGCCCGACCCGGTCCCGGCGGCTCCGGTGCCGGTCCCGGGCGGCGCGGATGGACCGGGAGGGAACCGGCACCGGCACCGAGCCCGGCCCGGTGGAGCCAGACCCGGTCCCGAATGGCGGTACCGGTACCGGGAGGGGCTGCGGGGGCGGGGAGGCCATTCCCGGTTCCCATTCCCGGTACCGACCCCAAATCCCGGTCCCGGTTCCCGGTACCGAACCGGGGGCCCCAATCCCGGTACCGACCCGAACCCGGGGGTGCCATTCCCGGTTCCCGATCCCGAACCGGGGGTAACAATCCCGGTACCGATCCCAAATCCCGGTACCGACCCCGAACCGAGGGTGCCAATCCCGGTACCGACCCCAAATCCCGATCCCGATTCCCGGTACCGAACCGGGGGGGCCAATCCCGATCCCGGTACCGACCCCGAACCGGGGGGGCCAATCTCGGGCCCCAATCCCGGTACCGACCCCAAATCCCGGTCCCAAATCCCGGTAACCCTCCCGAACCGGGGGTCCCCTTCCCGGTACCGACCCCAGATCCCGGTACCGAACCGGGGGAGCCAATCCCGGGTCCCGGTGCCGGTACCGACCCCAAACCCCGACCCCACATCCCGGTACCGAACCGGGGGGGCCAATCCCGGTTCCCGATTCCCGGTACCGATCCCGGGTCCCGGTACCGCTCCCGGTACCGCTCCCGAACCGGGGAGGCCAAACCCGGGTCCCGCTCCCGGTACCGACCCCAAATCCCGGTACCGAACCGGGGGGCGGGGGTCCAATCCCGGGTCCCGATCCCGGTACCGATCCCGGTTCCCGGTACCGCTCCCGAACCGGGGGGGCCGATCCCGGGTCCCGGTGCCGGTACCGACCCCAGATCCCGCTCCCAAATCCCGGTACCGCTCCCGAACCGGGGGGGCCAATCCCGGTACCGACCCCAGATCCCGGTACCGAACCGGGGGGTCCCAATCCCGGTTCCTGGTACCGATCCCGGTTCCAATCCCGAACCGGGGGGTCCCAATCCCGGGTCCCGGTGCCGCCCAGATCCCGACCCCAGATCCCGGTACCGAACCGGGGGGCGGGGGGCCAATCCCGGGTCCCATTCCCGGTACCGATCCCGGTTTCCGGTACCGAACCGGGGGGTCCCAATCCCGGGTCCCGCTCCCGGTACCGATCCCGAACCGGGGGGGCCAATCCCGGGTCCTGGTGCCGGTACCGACCCCAAATCCCGGTACCGATCCCGAACCGGGGGGGGCCGATCCCGGGTCTCGATCCCGGTCCCGGTACCGAACCGGGGGTCCCGATCCCGGGTCCCATTCCCGGTACCGATCCCGGTTCCCGGTACCGCTCCCGGTGCCAATCCCGAACCGGGGGGGCCGATCCCGGTTCCCGGTGCCGGTACCGACCCCAAATCCCGGTACCGATTCCGAATCGGGGAGGCCAAACCCGGGTCCCGATCCCGGTACCGACCCCGAACCGGGAGCTCCCGATCCCGGTACCAACCCCACATCCCGGTACCGAACCGGGGGGCCAATCCCGGGTCCCGGTACCGACCCCGAACCGGGGGGGCCAATCTCGGGCCCCAATCCCGGTACCGACCCCAAATCCCGGTCCC
>NW_024498360.1:4627-5662 GCF_017590055.1 Onychostruthus taczanowskii | reverse complement strand
GCGGGAGGGGGCGTGGCTAAACAGCGGCGATCGATCCTTGTGGGCGTGGCTAAATGGGATGATTGTGGGCGTGGCTAAACAGCGGCGATCGATCCTTGTGGGCGTGGTTAAACAGCGGGGATCGATCTTTGTGGGCGTGGCTAAACAGCAGAGATCGATCCTTGTGGGCGTGGCTAAAGGGGATGATTGTGGGCGTGGCTAAAGCCCGGCGACCAATCTCTGTGGGCGTGGCTAAAGGGGATGATTGCGGGCGTGGTTAAACAGCAGGGATCGAACCTTGTGGGCGTGGCTAAACAGCGGCAATCAATCTCTGTGGGCGTGGCTAAAGGGGATGATTGTGGGCGTGGCTAAACAGCAGGGATCGAACCTTGTGGGCGTGGCTAAACAGCGGCGATCTATCTTTATGGGCGTGGTTAAACAGCGGGGATCGATCTTTGTGGGCGTGGTTAAAGCCCGGCGATCGATCCTTGTGGGCGTGGTTAAAGGGGATGATTGTGGGCGTGGTTAAACAGCGGTGATCGATCCTTGTGGGCGTGGCTAAACAGCGGTGGATAACATTTGTGGGCGTGGCTAATGAGGGCTGATTGGCTGCTATGGGCGTGGCTAAAGCACGGTGATTGGCAGCTGAGGGCGTGGCTAAAGAGCTCTGGTTGTGGGCGTGGCTAAACCGCGGTGATCAATATTTGTGGGCGTGGCTAAACGGCGTGGCTAAACGGTGGATAACATTTGTGGGCGTGGCTAATGAGGGCTGATTGGCTGCTATGGGCGTGGCTAAAGCACGGTGATTGGCAGCTGAGGGCGTGGCTAAAGAGCTCTGGTTGTGGGCGTGGCTAAACCGCGGTGATCAATATTTGTGGGCGTGGCTAAAGCCTCATCGGCTGCTGTGGGCGTGGCTAAAGAGCTCTGACTGGCAGCTGTGGGCGTGGCCAAAGAGCTCTGACTGACAGCTGTGGGCGTGGCTAAAGAGCTCTGACTGACAGCTGTGGGCGTGGCTAAAGAGCTCTGACTGACAGCTGTGGGCGTGGCTAAAGAGCT
>NW_024498360.1:0-464 GCF_017590055.1 Onychostruthus taczanowskii | reverse complement strand
TCCCCCTTATGCATCTTCCTGTGCTTCCAGCGGTTGGAGAAGGACCTGTAGCTCTTGCCGCACTCCTGGCACCGGTAGGGCCTCTCCCCGGTGTGGATGCGCCGGTGCTCGGCCAGCCGCACGGCGATGGCGAAGCTCTTGCCGCACTCCTGGCAGCGGTAGGGCCGCTCGCCGCTGTGCAGCCGCCGGTGGTCCTTGAGGTGCGTGGACTGCCGGAAGGCCTTGCCGCACTCGGGGCACGGGTAGGGCCGCTCGCCGGTGTGGATGCGCCGGTGCACCTGCAGCGACGTCTCGGTGCTGAACAGCTTCTTGCACTCGTTGCATTCCAAATTTTTGGCGCCGCCGCGGCGCGGTGTGACACCTTGGCTTTGCGTCGGCGCTTCGGCGGCGCCGTGCGTCCTCTCGTGCGCCCGCAGCCGCGCCGCCGTGCCGCACTTCTTGCCGCACGTGCCGCACTCCGGCCG
>NW_024498359.1:2444-3873 GCF_017590055.1 Onychostruthus taczanowskii | reverse complement strand
CATTTTTGGGGGTCCCTATTCCATTACGGGGGGGTCCCTTTTCCCTTTTGGGGGTGGAAAACCACCCCAAATCTCTCAAAAGCTCCCCATTTTGGGGGGTCCCTAGCACAGTTTTCCACATGGGAAGCTAAGCAGGGTCGGCCCTGGTCAGGGTCTGGATGGGTGACCTCAACCTTGCTGTGTCCCCTCGAATCCCAGCGTCTCTCCTCACACAAATGTCCCCAAAATGTCCCCTCGATGTCCCCCTCCCCAAATTCCAGCCTGGCCTGCCTGTTCCTGAAGCGGGGGGCCGACGTCAACGCGGTGGACGCGGACGGGAGGGACCCCCTGACCATCGCCATGGACTTGGCCAACGCCGACATCGTCACCTTGTGAGACCCCCGGGGGGCGCCCTTGGGTGGGGGGGGGCACCCCAAATCTGACCCCCCCAAATCTGACCCCCCAAATCCCCCCCCAGGCTGCGACTGGCCAAGATGCGAGAGCTGGAGGTGGCCCAGGGACAGACCAGTAGGTTTGGGGGGGTCTCTGGGATTTTGGGGGGGATCCCTGGATTTGGGGGGGTCCCTGGATTTGGGGGGTCCTGAGGGGCATCAGGGGCAGAGTTTTGGGGGGTTCTGGGGTGTTTTTGGCGGGGTCCCCCAATCCTCAGGGAGGTTTCTCAAGTTTGGGGTGGCCTTGGAGGAGGGATTGGAATTTCAGGTGGATTCTCGGATTTTGGAGGATTCACGTGAGAGTTTTGGGGTGGAATCTCTGGATTTTGGGATGGATCCCTGATTTTTGGGGTCCCAATTCGGGGGTCCCCTCCCCTGCCCCCCCCAGGTGACGACACCTACCTCGACATCTTCCGCGACATCTCCCTGATGGCCTCGGACAACCCCGAGAAGCTCGCCCGGACCCCTCCCCCCAAACACTCCACCCTTTAGCCCCGCCCCCTCGGCAAACCACACCCCTTCAGCAGAACCACGCCCTCTCAGCAAAGCCACGCCCCCTCCTCGGGCAGCAGCCAATGGAATAAAGTCTTGGTTTGACCAAAATTCACTTGGGTGGTCTAGAACCAAACCTGATTTGGGTGACCTAGAACCGACCCCGCCCGGAATCTTCCCCCAGAATTGGGGATCCCAAAATTGGGGACCCCAAAATTGAGAATCCCAAAATTAGGGATCCCAAAATTGGGGAGCTCCCTTGGGTGACCTGGAACTGAATCCCCCCAACATGGAAACCCCAAATGAGTGATCTAGAACTGACCTCCCAATGGTTGGGTGATCTAGAACACCCCCACACCCTCCCCCCAAATTTTGGGGGGTCCCTCTGACCTTCCCCTCCCCCAAATCCCGCCCCATTGGTGCACCTAGAACCGTCCCTCCCCAGCCCCCCCAAAGGACGAGAGCCGGGGCCGCATTTTGGGGTCACACGGGCGGTTCTAGAGCGG
>NW_024498359.1:0-1334 GCF_017590055.1 Onychostruthus taczanowskii | reverse complement strand
ACCACGGCGGCGGCGCGGCCGCCGTCGCAGCCCAGCTCCAGCGCGCGGCCGGCGCCGTGCACGAAGGGCACGAAGTAGCCGGCATCCAGCAGGGCGAAGGCGGCGGCGTAGCGCAGGAAGGGGCCGTTGCGCAGCAGCCGCGGCAGCGCCGCGAGGCCGCCGGGGGGCTCGGGGGGCTCCGGAGGGGCGCGGGGCGGGCGGAGGAGGGCGGCGGCGGCCACGAGGTGCAGGGAGACGGCGGCCAGCAGGAGCAGGGCGCCGCGCCAGCCGTAGGAGTCCAGGGCCAGCGGGAGCAGCGGGGCCAGCGCCAGCCCCGAGACGGCGGCGCCGGAGACGGCGAGGCCGGTGGCCAAGGCGCGGCGCCGGGGGAACCAGCGGGAAACGGCGCCCAGCGCCGGCGTGAAGGCCAGCGACCAGCCCAGGCCTGCGGGGAGACGGGTTCTGGGTCAGGCTGTGGGGTCACGGGAGGGGTGGGAGGGTTCTGGGTCATTCTATGGGGTCACAGGAGTGGGAGGGTTCTGGGTCATTCTATGGGGTCACGGGTGGGGTGGGAGGGTTCTGGGTCAGGCTGTGGGGTCATGGGAGGGGTGGGAGGGTTCTGGGTCAGGCTGTGGGGTGGGAGATGTGAAGCATTGGGTTCTAGGCCACTCTATAGGGTTACACGATTATTTAAGGGTTCTAGGTCATTCTATGGGGGTCACATGAGGTTTGGGAGCGTTCTGGGTCAGGGTGCAGAGTCACAGGAGGGTTGGGAGGGTTCTGGGTCATGCTATGGGGTCACAGGAGGGTTGGGAGGGTTCTGGGTCATGCTATGGGGTGGGACATGTGAAGCATTGTGTTCTAGGTCATTCTTTGGGCTTACTTGAGGTTTGGGAGGGTTCTGGGTCAGTCTATGGGGTTACACAAGGATTTAAGGGTTCTAGGTCATTCTACGTGGTCACACGAGGTTTGAGAGGGTTCTGGGTCATTCTATGGGGTCACGTGAGGGTTCTAGGCCATGCTATGATGTGGGAGATGTGAAGGGTTGTGTTCTAGGTCACTCTATAGGGTTACACAATGATTTAAGGGTTCTAGGTCATTTTACGGGGGTCACACGAGGTTTGGGAAGGTTCTAGACCATGCTATGATATGGGAGATGTGAATATTTGGGTTCTAGGTCACGCTGCAGGGTTACACTATGATTTAAGGGTTCTGGATCATTCTATGGGGTCACACAAGGATTTAAATGTTCCAGGTCATTCCATGGGGCTGGGAGATGTGAGGGCTTGGGTTCTAGGTCATTCCATGGAGCTACACGAGAATTTAGAGGTTCTAGGTCATTCCGTGGGGTGGGG
>NW_024498358.1:0-3877 GCF_017590055.1 Onychostruthus taczanowskii | reverse complement strand
TCAGGGAGATATTTGCTCAGGAGTTTTAGAATTATATGGCAGTGCACAGAGAGTCATAACATTGCTTAAGTTGTAAAAGATATTTAAAATCCTGAAGTTGAAGTATAAACCAACTCCACCACTAAATCCTGTTCCTAAGAACCACAGCATCACATCTTCTAAATACCTCCAGGGCTACTTATTTTAACCCTGCCCACTTATGTGAGAAGCCTCTTCCAAGTGGGAATGAGTGCAAAACATAGTCAATAAAAGTTTTATTACTGGATGTCTGTTCACCTAACATCGTGCTCCCCACTACCCCACAGCCTCTGGTCTCTGAGCTCAGTCACATCGCTGCCCCATCCAGTAGAACAGCAGCCCCGAAAACACTGTTTTTGTGAAGATCAAACCCCTCACCCAAATCAGCTGCACGGATACTTGATCAGAAGTGGCTGTAGGTTCAGAGGATGGAGAACAAAGGTCTTGTTTCCTCAGGGTGTCCAGGATGCTGCCCAGGTTCAAGGGACAAGAGGCACAAAAGCCCAAGTAACTTCCTGAAGTAGTGCACTTCTGAATACTGCTTTAGAATCATGGAATCGTTTTGGTTGGAAATAACCACAAAGATCATGGAGTCCAGCCATGAACCTAACTCTGACAACTGCATCAGTAAACGTGTCCCTAAATGCCACATCCAAACAGCTTTCATATCCTCCAGGCATGGTGACTCCAGTGGTGTTCCATGCAGAGCCTGTTCCAAGGCTTGACAAACCATTCAGTGAAAAAGTTTCCTTCACAGCCAAAATGAAGCTCCCCCAGCACAACCTGAGGCCTTTTGCTCTTGTCCTGTCTCCCCTTCCCTGGAGGAAGAGACCAGTCCCCACCTCACTACAGCCTCTCCTAAGGCAGCTCTGGAGAGTGATGAGGCCCCTCCGAGCCTCCTTTGCTCCAGGCTGAACACCGACGGCTCCCTCAGCCATTCCTCCTAAGTCTTGGGCTCCAGACCCTTCCCCAGCTTTGTGGCCCCTCTCTGGACTTGCTCCCGCCCCCAGTGCCTGGTGCTGAGGGCCCCAAAGCCGAAGGCCGGATTCCTGGCGCAACCTCACCGGCGCCGGATACAGAGGGACAAATGCCTGCCCTGGACCTGCCCTGCCACACCATTGCTGATCCAAGGCGGGATGCCAGTGGCCTTTTTGCCCGCCTGGGCACACGCTGGCTCAGGTCCAGCCACTTGTGGGCCAACAGCCTCCAGGCTGTTGAGGTGAACACTCCATGTGTGGAGACACGAGGCTTGGCTCTATTTTTTCAGAAGGCTGATTTATTATCTTATCATGTATATTATATTAAAATACTACATTAAAACGATACTAAAAGAATAGAGAGAAAAGAGGATCAGAAGGCTGCAAAGAACAGGAATAGAATAGAATGTATAACAAAATCTTGTGGCTGCTCACAGCCTCGACAGAGGTGGCTGTGATTGGTCATCAATTGAAAACAATCCACATGGACCAATGGAAGATGCGCCTGTTCCCTTCCACAGCAGCAGATAGTGATTGTTTACATTTCTCTCCTGAGGCTCCTCAGCTCCTCAGGAGGGGAAAAATCCTAGCAAAGAATTTTTCATAAAATATAATAGCTACACCAGGCCCTTTTCTAGAGGCAGCTTTCCAGCCACTCTGCCCCAGGCCATGGAATGCTGCAGGGACAGTTGTGACCCAAGGGCAGGACCCGGCACGCGGCCCCGTTGAATCTCCCACCACCGACCTCCTCCCATCAATCCAGCTTGTCCAGGGCCCTCTGTAGATCCCTCCTGCAGTCCAGCAGATCAGCACTCCTGCCCAGCGTGGTGTCACTGCAGACTCACTGAGGGGCACTCCCTGCCCTCGTCCAGACCAGCGACACAGCTGTCAGGCAGGACTGGCCCCCGGACTGAGCCCTGGGGAACACCACTGGAGCCTGGCTGCCAGCTGGATGCAGCTGCTGGCCAACCAGCCAGTTTTTAACTCAGTGAGCAGTGCACCCCTCCACAGCCACTCACTCCTCCACACCCACAGCACCCCTCCACACCCACTTTCTCCCAGAGAATCCTGTAGGAAACAGTGTCAGCGATTTTACTAAAATCCAGGCAGTCAACACCCACAGTCTGCTCCTCATCCACTGGATGAGGTCACCTGCTCCTAAAAGGAGATCAGGCTGGCCAAGCAGCACCTGCCCTTCAGGAAGCTGAAGCCAGCCCTTCAGGCTGGCCCTGATCCCCTGCTTGTTCTGCACATGTCGTGGCTCTGAAATGGATCTGCTCCCCGACCTCCCCAGTGCCCAAGTCAAGCTTATGCATGGGCATCACTTTTGCTAACATCCACACACCTGGCTCCTCTCCAGTTAGCCAGGACTGCTGGGAAATGACGGCAGGTGGCTTGGGGAACACTTCTGCCACTTCCCACAGCACCTTTGTGTGCATTACCTCTGGCCCCACAGGCTTGTGTGTGTCTAAGTGGTGTGGTTCTGACCATTTCACCTTGGAGTTTGGGAGCTTTCTTCCATTCCCTGTCCCTGCCTTCCAGCACCAGGTCCTGGGTACCCAGAGAACAACCTGGTCGTGTTTCAAGACTGAGGCAAAGAAGGAATTAAGTACTTCAGCCTTTTCCTCATCCTTTGTCCCCACTTTTCTCCCCACATCCAGTTCGAACTGGGATTTGTCCCTTCTAATGTTCTCCCTGCATAAGCTCATGAGATCTTTGTAGTCCTGCTGAGTGGCTCGGAAGGCAACTCCCACTGGCTTCTATCCATGCCGAGTGCTCAGCCTTATGGCACACAAGAAAATGGTGTCAAAAATTCAGAAAATGAGAAGGACACAGTTATCAGGTCTCCTTGTCTTTCAAGGATGTTTTCCTCTGAACAACAACCGCCAAGGACAGGGTTCCTCAGCACTCCCCAGTGCAAGAGAGATGCCGGGTGCTCAGCACATGGTCCGTACAGCCTTTTCTGTGGCTCCCTGTCTCAACAGATGTCTGGAAGTCCCTTGAGGGATTTGAGAAGGTTTTCATAGAGACAAGCTTTCACTGTTCAGCCTCTGTGTGTTCCAGGCCTGGTTTAAAGCCAGGGCAGGTTTAAAGCCAGGGCAGGCCTTTGCTGGGGAAGGTGCTGCGGCTTGAGTAGTAAAGGATTGTGCGGAATTTTTATACCTCACAGGCCAGAGCAACAAATCCAGGTTGCAGGACCTGCTTCAATCCAGCGCTTGCAGACTTTGAGCGCTCTGCAAGTGCAGCTTTCAAGCAGGGAGAATGACCGGCAAATTGGAAACCTGAGTATCTGCCACACAGGCTTCTGTTAGAGGAGATCACCTGAGAAAGGACTGCAGGGAGCAACGTTGTGTTTCCACCTTGCACGGCCAGTGCCAAAATGATCTACCGTCTCCCGGTGCTGCACATGTAAAGAAGTCCTCATCGCTTCGCTAAGTGAACCAAGTGTACAAAGCTCACAGACCTGAAACTGACGGACTGCCTCAGCCGAGGTGGCCCGTGGTTCAGCCAGCAATCCCAGCCCTGCAGTGTCCCAGCCTCTCTTTTAGCAGGGGCCCCGCTTGTCCCCGGCGCTCCCGGATCACAGGATGCTCTTCCAGGACGGAATGGCCCGAGCAGCTGTGCTGAGGTGCACCGGTGAGTTCGGTCTTTCTGGCTGGACTGATTTGGTTTGTTCCTTCGCTTTTGTCCTTAAGGACGCCAGTTCCTGTATTTCGAGACAGAGAAAAATGTCCGTGTGTCTGTCTCTCGGAGACCAAACAGTGACATCCAGCGGCCGCTCACTTTGCCAAAAGCGGCAGAACCGTGTCAGCAGAGCGGGTGAGGATGGGCAAGGGAGAGCCGGAGTGTGCGGGGCAGCGCCGAGCGGCTCGGGCTGCGGC
>NW_024498357.1:2521-3881 GCF_017590055.1 Onychostruthus taczanowskii | reverse complement strand
TCCCCCGGTGTCCCCCCCGGTGTCCCCACGGTGTCCCGTCCCCCCGGTGTCCCCGGTGTCACTCACTAGCGCCCGCGGGGCCCGTCGTGCGCCTCGGCCATGGGCACGTCGCCGTCGTCGTCGTCGGGGCGCGCGCGGCGGGGGCGGCCCCGGGGGGTCCCCTCGCTGTACATCTTCCCCCGGAACGGGCCCCGGCCCTTCCGCCGCCGGCCCGGGAACGCCCGGCCGCCCACGCGGTCATCGTGCTCTGCGGGACGGCAGCGGGAATAGCACCGGGAACGGGGCACCGGGAACGGGGAATGGGAATGGGAATGGCACTGGGAACGGGGCACCGGGAATGGGAACGGGAATGGAACCGGGAACGGGGCAACGGGATGAGAACGGGGGCGGGAATGGCACCGGGAATGGCACCGGGAACGGGGCACCGGGAACGGGGAATGGGAATGGGAATGGCACCAGGAACAGGGCACCGGGAACGGGGCACCGGGATGACACCGGGAACGGGAATGGGAATGGAACCGGGAACGGGGCACCGGGATGACACCGGGAGCGGGGCACCGGGAACGGGAACGGGAATGGCACCGGGAACAGGACACCGGGAATGGGGACGGGAACGGGGAATGGGAATGGCACCGGGAACGGGGACGGGAATGGGAATGGCACCGGGAATGGGGAATGGCACTGGGAAGGGGGATGAGAAACGGGAATGGTACCGGGAACGGGGAAGGGAAACGGGAACGGGGACAGGAATGGGAATGGCACCGGGAACGGGGCACCAGGATGGCACCGGGAACGGGGAATGGCACTGGGAACGGGGATGGGGACGGGAATGGGAATGGCACCGGGATGGCACCGGGAACCCCCCGGGATGGGGAAGGGGGTGGGGATGGCACCGGGAACGGGACCACCGGTAGCCCCGGTAACCCGCCGGTGTCCCTGGTAATCCCTGGATTCCCCCCGGTAACCCCCCCCCGGTGTCCGGGAATGGCACCGGGACCAGGAACAGGGGCGGGGATGGGAACGGGAATGACACCGGGACTCGGGGATGGCACCGGGATTCGGGGATGGCACCGGGATTCGGGGATGGCACCGGGACTCGGGGATGGCACCGGGACTCGGGGATGGCACCGGGACCGGCACCGGGACTCGGGGATGGCACCGGGACCGGCACCGGGACTCGGGGATGGCACCGGGACTCGGGGATGGGACCGGCACCGCCTTCCCAGGCTCGCCCTCCCCGGTTCCATCCCCCACCCCGAGCCCTCCGGGGCACCGGGAGCAGCCCCGGCACCGGGAACAGCACCGGCATCTCCCCCGCTGCAGCTCCCCCATCCCGGGCCCCTCACCGGGCCCCGCTCCC
>NW_024498357.1:603-2181 GCF_017590055.1 Onychostruthus taczanowskii | reverse complement strand
GGGGCCGCGGGAGCGGGAATGCGAATGGCACCGGGAATGGGGATGGGAACGGGGACGGGAATGGGAATGGCACCGGGAACGGGGCACCGGGAATGGGGACAGGAACGGGGAATGGGAATGGGAATGGCACTGGGAACGGGGCACCGGGAATGGGAACGGGAATGGAACCGGGAACGGGGCAACGGGATGACACCGGGAGCGGGAATGGCACCGGGAATGGCACCGGGAACGGGGCACCGGGAATGGGGACAGGAACGGGGAATGGGAATGGGAATGGCACTGGGAACGGGGCACCGGGAATGGGAACGGGAATGGAACCGGGAACGGGGCAACGGGATGACACCGGGAGCGGGAATGGCACCGGGAATGGCACCGGGAACGGGGCACCGGGAACGGGGACGGGAATGGGAACGGGGCACCGGGAACAGGACACCGGGAACGGGAATGGCACCGGGAACAGGACACCGGGAACGGGAATGGCACTGGGAACGGGGCACCGGGATGACACCGGGAGCGGGGCACCGGGAACGGGAACGGGAATGGCACCGGGAACAGGACACCGGGAATGGGGACGGGAACGGGGAATGGGAATGGCACCGGGAACGGGGACGGGAATGGGAATGGCACCGGGAATGGGGAATGGCACTGGGAAGGGGGATGAGAAACGGGAATGGTACCGGGAACGGGGAAGGGAAACGGGAACGGGGACAGGAATGGGAATGGCACCGGGAACGGGGCACCAGGATGGCACCGGGAACGGGGAATGGCACTGGGAACGGGGATGGGGACGGGAATGGGAATGGCACCGGGATGGCACCGGGAACCCCCCGGGATGGGGAAGGGGGTGGGGATGGCACCGGGAACGGGACCACCGGTAGCCCCGGTAACCCGCCGGTGTCCCTGGTAATCCGTGGATTCCCCCCTGTAACCCCCCCCCGGTGTCCGGGAATGGCACCGGGACCAGGAACAGGGGCGGGGATGGGAACGGGAATGACACCGGGATTCGGGGATGGCACCGGGATTCGGGGATGGCACCGGGACTCGGGGATGGCACCGGGACTCGGGGATGGCACCGGGACCGGCACCGGGACTCGGGGATGGCACCGGGACCGGCACCGGGACTCGGGGATGGCACCGGCACCGCCTTCCCAGGCTCGCCCTCCCCGGTTCCATCCCCCACCCCGAGCCCTCCGGGGCACCGGGAGCAGCCCCGGCACCGGGAACAGCACCGGCATCTCCCCCGCTGCAGCTCCCCCATCCCGGGCCCCTCACCGGGCACCGCTCCCGGCCCGGGGACACCGGTACCGGCCGCGGGCTCCCTCCGGCCGCGCTGCCGGTGCCGTTCCCGTTCCCCTCTCCCGGTTCTCCCTCCCCGGTTCCCCCGGCACCGTCACCGACCCGGTGGCTCGCGGCCCCGCGCCCCCTCGCCGTGCTCCCCGCGGGCTCTCTCCCCTCCCGGTGCCGTTCCCGTGTCCCCGCTCCCCCCCCCGTGCCCCCCCCCCCCCCCCCCCCCCCCCCCCCCCCCCCCCCCCCCCCCCCCCCCCCCCCCCCCCCCCCCCCCCCCCCCCCCCCCCCCCC
>NW_024498357.1:0-556 GCF_017590055.1 Onychostruthus taczanowskii | reverse complement strand
TTTTTGGGGGGATTTTTGGGTGGATTTTGGGGGGATTTTTGGGGGGATTTGGGGGGGATTGGGGGTCCCCAGCCCCGTGTCCGTGCGTGAGCCCTGGGGGGATTTTTGGGGGGATTTTTGGGGGCATTCTGGGGGGATTTTTGGGTCGATTTTTGAGGGGGATTGGGGGTCCCCAGCCCCGTGTCCGTGCGTGAGCCCTGGGGGGATTTTTGGGGTTATTTTTGGGTGGATTTTGGGGGGTTTTTTGGGGCGATTTTGGGGGGGATTGGGGGTCCCCAGCCCCGTGTCCGTGCGCGAGCCCCCCGGGCCCAGCCCCGGCGGGATTTTGGGGGGTCCCGGGGGGGTTTTTGGGGGCACCAGGAGCGGGATCAGGCCAGGAAGACGACGAAGACGATGAAGAAGAGGATGAGGATGAGGAAGATCTTGCCCATGAGCCAGCGGTTGGACGCCACCGAGCGGAAATACTTGAGGATCTCGCCGTGAGCGGCCTCCACGTTGAGCTGGGCGTCCTCCACGCTGGAGTCGATCCTGGGGGGCAAATTGGGGGGATTTGGGG
>NW_024498356.1:3226-3906 GCF_017590055.1 Onychostruthus taczanowskii | reverse complement strand
GGTGCCATGAACAGCAGTGAGAAATGCCATACATTCATCCCCCGTTCCATTTAGAGTTTGTGCACCTTGCTGCCCTGCTCTCTGGTAATTCAGCCCCCAACCAAAGCAGACTCTCAGCATGGCATTCTTTACCCCTGGTTGTTGGCGTGGGCTCTTGCGTCTTCTCTCCAGGATTCGACCACCACCAGTGGTCTGAGAACGGATTCCACCAAGCTTCAGTGGTGGTTTTCTCCAGGATGTCATGATGAGGCCCTGGAGCTGTTAGGACAGGGCTCATTTAACCAAGATCTTTTCAGTGGTGGTTTTCTCCAGGATGTCATGATGAGGCCCTGGAGCTGTTAGGACATGGCTCATTTAACCAAGATCTTGTGATTACTTCTTGAGAAACAACTTCTCCTCCAGCAAAGTCCAGTCCACCAGCACCAGCACCTTGAGCAGGCTCATGCCCAGAGATGGGTGTGAGAGCAGGGCGAATGTATGAACCCGTGGTGTCATTACATTCCTCCAATGCCTAGCCAGATGCAAGCACTTTTGGCAGTCCCAGGAAAGAACATGCTCCCTCGAGAGCAGCCACCAAAAAGCTCTGTGGGGCTTTTCACCCCTCCACGTTCCCTAAGGTTAGTGAGTGCCTCACAAGCTCAGACAGCAGGAGAGAATAGATAGTCTTTGAAAGAGAGCCC
>NW_024498356.1:0-2012 GCF_017590055.1 Onychostruthus taczanowskii | reverse complement strand
TCCCAAGGGATTCTCCACTCTGCCATGGCCCTGCTGAAGCTGCCCCTCTAGAGCTCTCAGATTCATTTTGGGACCCTCTGCATGCTCACAGCATATAGCAGGTAGAGCAGAGTACTGGCTTGAAATCCTTTCCTTCCTCTCCCCTCCAAGTCCTTCTCATTGGAACACTCTGCTCCAAAACAGGAAGAAAGAAAGACCCTGGTCCATGCTTTCCATGATGACTCCCAAACTCATCCCTTTCAGACAGGCAGAATGCCTCCATGGCACATGGACAGTGTGGACAACTGCTCTATTGCTACCATGTGTAAAATAAGGGAGCCTGGGACTTTGCTTTTCCTGCTTCAAGGACGGTGCCATGAACAGCAGTGAGAAATGCCATACATTCATCCCCCGTTCCATTTAGAGTTTGTGCACCTTGCTGCCCTGCTCTCTGGTAATTCAGCCCCCAACCAAAGCAGACTCTCAGCATGGCATTCTTTACCCCTGGTTGTTGGCGTGGGCTCTTGCATCTTCTCTCCAGGATTTGACCACCACCAGTGGTCTGAGAACGGATTCCACCACGCTTCAGTGGTGGTTTTCTCCAGGATGTCATGATGAGGCCCTGGAGCTGTTAGGACATGGCTCATTTAACCAAGATCTTGTGATTACTTCTTGAGAAACAACTTCTCCTCCAGCAAAGTCCAGTCCACCAGCACCAGCACCTTGAGCAGGCTCATGCCCAGAGATGGGTGTGAGAGCAGGGCGAATGTATGAACCCGTGGTGTCATTACATTCCTCCAATGCCTAGCCAGATGCAAGCACTTTTGGCAGTCCCAGGAAAGAACATGCTCCCTCGAGAGCAGCCACCAAAAAGCCCTGTGGGACTTTTCACCCCTCCACGTTCCCTAAGGTTAGTGAGTGCCTCAAAAGCTCAGACAGCAGGAGAGAATAGATAGTCTTTGAAAGAGAGCCCAGAATGATGAACTTCCACCGAGATTACATAAAATCCCATACAAAAGAAGTATCCATGATAGGTAAAAGGGATACCCAGAGAGAAGCACACCCAGGAAAGCAAACTGGTCTTCCACTGACAAGCCATGAAGCCAACGCTGCCAAGGACGTGAGCTCAGAAGAGAGGCCATTCCTCTCAGAAGACACATGCACTCCCCTTGACCTAATGCTGGCAGCTAAATGCACACCAGAAACACCTTCCAGAACAGGCATCAGCACAGCATGGAGAGATTGGAGCAGCTTTACTTGTATCCTGTTACCAATGCACAGCCTACTCTCAGAACACAGTATATCAAATAGCAGGATACAGATGCCCAGTATTTACAGATGGAAAGAGATTTCTGCTTTGAAAAATTACAGGAATCAACAGCCTTTTCATCCACCAAGCCAGGCAAGCCAACTACTTGTTGGCAGACAAAGAGACATATTTGTGCCACTTTTAGGAGTTTGGAACTTCCCTCCAAAGTGAAATCAGTCCTTGACTCCCAAGAAGTCACAGGGAAAATCCACAAGTCAAATGAGTAGGAAGACAACAATTCAGGAATCAATAGAAGGTGGTGCTTCTAGCTATACGGAGTCCAAACTTTCTAAATCGGACTTTTCTGTGACATGGGAGATGTATTTGAAAAAGAGCTGATGAGATCATCCATTTTCAAACAATATATGTACATCTAAGGAGGAGGAGCATCAGGTAGGACAGGACATAGAACAAACCAACCAAAGACAAGAGAAGTTCCTTACTGGGACTTGGAGCAGTCTCGTCCTTGGCCACACTCCTGCCCCAGCCTGGAAACATTGTGGGATACACAATCTCCTCAGAGGAGTCTTCATCGTCTGAATCACTGCCACTGGAGGTCACACCTGCTGTGATGATGTTAAATCTGCCATGAAGCCCTAACCCACAAGGCCTTCTGCTGCTGGCACTTCAGCTTTTCTGACTCTCCTACTCACAGACTCACAATCACAGAGGAGAATTTACAGCCCCGTGCTTCCCAGGGGCCATAGCTGCTCCTGGCCTTTTC
>NW_024498355.1:0-3894 GCF_017590055.1 Onychostruthus taczanowskii | reverse complement strand
AGCCAGGCTCTTCACCGGGGGGCCTGGCGGGAGCCAAAGCCAATTGGTGTAAGGGGAAAGAGGGGAGATCAGCCAGGACAGAAGGAGATGAAATGGGTCAGGCTGGTTTTAGCATTTCCTCAACACCAAAAGCAGCCTGACCTCCCTTCTCCATCCACCACTGACAGCTTTGCAAATCAGGAATTGTTGGGGCTGTTTTGCCCCAACTCCTGGATGAGCATCCTGATACAAGAACTTAATTGTGTTTATATCTACCACAGAACCACGTTTATCTAAAATTAATTTCAGTATGTAAATCACTTGTGGATGATTGACTCATCAGACACTGCTGGGACGTTGCACATGGCTCATGGAAGAGCATGATTGTTATTAAATTGTGTCCTGTTCAACCATGGTCTGTTGGCCATGAAGAGAAACTTTCTGTGCCTCTGAGTCTCACCAGTTCCTGACCCCTAAAGGACACAAACCCGATGAGTTGTGGTTCCCACTCCAGTGGTGGCACTTGCACCTCCCTCCACAGCCAGAGCAGAGCTCCCTTGTCCCAGAAAGTGCCTGGCAATGCAGGGATGAAGGAAACAGGACAGGCTGTGGGGATCAGGGGTAGGGCACAGCCAGGGATTTGGGGTGGTTGTGAGCCCAGGACAGGACCCAGCCCTTGGCCTTGGTGAGCCTCATCCCACTGTCCTGGGCCCATGGCTCCAGCCTGTCCAGATCCTTCTGCAGAGCTTCCTGCCCTCCAGCACAGCCACACTCCCACCCAGCTTGGGCTCACCTGGGAACTGACTGAGGGTGCCCTCGATGGCCTCATCCAGGGCAGCAATAAAGAGATTGAACTGACCTGGCCCCATTCCTGAGCCCTGGGGACACCCCTGAATGTGACTCCATTCCTCAGCTGCTCTGCCAGGGGTTGGATGAGGGAAATGGTGGGGAGGGAGTGGGGGCAAAGTGTGATTGATTGTGTTATTTTTGCCCAATTATCCAATCACAAATAAAAGGCCAAACAAAATTAAATATAACAATAATTTTAATAAAATTTAAATGAAATAGTTACATTCAATAAATTGGCAGTATAATTTGGTTATAATAAAATATATTTTGGTTCGGGTAATGACGTATAAGCAAAATTACCGCGGGGTACGGAGTGCGAGGGCCTTGGGACCCCTGCCACCTCACGTACAAGCTTGCCAAGCCCAAAATTCCCCCCTTTATACTGTCTAATATCAGCATCCCCTCCTATTTTCGATTCATCACACTGGTGTCTCCACCCTCATCTTCATCTTCACCGCGCATGCGCCACCATCTTTTAGGGGGTCGCACCACTCTTTGGGGGTCGTCCAGATGAAGGCCGCTCCTCTTCATCAGGTGTCCTTTATTTCACCTTTGGGTTACACATGCGCACCAAGCTAATATCATATATGCCAAACTAAAGTTATATAAGCCAATATAATAAATCTTATAAATTAACATATTTCTGATTTCCACCCAAGTTTCTCCTCTTTCAGTTAATTTTAGCAAGCTTTATATGACTCCATTTCCTGCCTTGGACATCTGTAGAAAATAATGGGGGGGGTCCCCAGCTCCCCCTCACAGTTTCTCCCAACAAGTCCACTGCTGTTCATGCCCAGCGGGGTCCCTGTCCCCTGTACCCCCCCGTCCACCTGGAGCCACAGCCTCCACCAAAGGATGTTCCACAGGATCCAGCCCAGAGCCTGCCATGGGGACAAGGGGCCAGAGCAGTGTGACCAGGACATCAAGGACGTGGATTGTCCAGGTCACTGTGGCCTGGGTTGGGTTCCCCAGGGCAGGAAAGATGTCTGGCAGCTGAAGCAGGCTTAGGGAAGGGCCTCCAAGGTGGGGCTGGAGCCCTCAGGCTGTGAGCAGAGGCTGAGGGAGCTGGGCTTGTCCAGCCTGGAGCAGGGAAGGCTGAGGGGCTCCTCATGCCAGCCTGGCAGTGCCAGCCAGGAGGGGATGGAGAACACAGAGCCAGGCTCTTCACCGGGGGGCCTGGCGGGAGCCAAAGCCAATTGGTGTAAGGGGAAAGAGGGGAGATCAGCCAGGACAGAAGGAGATGAAATGGGTCAGGCTGGTTTCAACATTTCCTCAACACCAAAAGCAGCCTGACCTCCCTTCTCCATCCACCACTGACAGCTTTGCAAATCAGGAATTGTTGGGGCTGTTTTGCCCCCACTCCAGGACAAGCATCCTGATACAAGAACTTAATTGTGTTTATATCTATCACAGAACCACGTTTATCTAAAATTAATTTCAGTATGTAAATCACTTGTGGATGATTGACTCATCAGACACTGCTGGGACGTTGCACATGGCTCATGGAAGAGCATGATTGTTATTAAATTGTGTCCTGTTCAACCATGGTCTGTTGGCCATGAAGAAAAACTTTCTGTGCCTCTGAGTCTCACCAGTTCCTGACCCCCAAAGGAAACAAACCAAATGAGTTGTGGTTCCCACTCCCGTGGTGGTTCTTGCACCTCCCTCCACAGCCAGAGCAGAGCTCCCTTGTCCCAGAAAGTCCCTGGGAAATGAGGGATGAAGGAAACAGGACAGGCTGTGGGGATCAGGGGTAGGGCACAGCCAGGGATTTGGGGTGGTTGTGAGCCCAGGACAGGACCCAGCCCTTGGCCTTGGTGAGCCTCATCCCACTGTCCTGGGCCCATGGCTCCAGCCTGTCCAGATCCTTCTCCAGAGCTTCCTGCCCTCCAGCACAGCCACACTCCCGCCCAGCTTGGGCTCACCTGGGAACTGACTGAGGGTGCCCTCGATGGCCTCATCCAGGGCAGCAATAAAGAGATTGAACTGACCTGGCCCCATTCCTGAGCCCTGGGGACACCCCTGAATGTGACTCCATTCCTCAGCTGCTTGGAGTGCCAGGGGTTGGATGAGGGAAATGGTGGGGAGAGGGTAGGGACAAAGTCTGATTGTTTGTCAGCCATGAAGGGTGTTGAATTTCATATCTGTTCAAACTGCATGAGAAGGTGCTGAGGTTCAATATCAAATGATGATTTCAATGTATAAACAGGAAAAGAAAACTTCATTGTTTTCAATATATTACGTTCACTTTGCACAATCTTCTGAAATCTGTCGAATTAACCACAAAAGAATTGAAGACTTGCAATATTCCCATGGCCTTGTCCTATTGAGGTGTTTTGAACAAATGTTTATGATCTTTTTTCACCAAATTCCTGAATGGAAGAGCTCAGGGACCTGCAGCTTGCAAGGTGCTCTGCTGTCCCTCAGGTGCGCTCGGAGAGATCCAATCCCAGCTGGGCACCTCAGGGCACAAGTGGCACTGCCTGTTCATGGGCACACAACTGATGTCTGTCTGGAAAGGGGCACAGGTTTTAATACCTGTTGGTTTCATAATTTACCAGTAAATATTTTTATCTGACTCATTTGAGTAGTTTTAAAAAATGGCAAATTTTTCTCACCAGGAACAGGAATTTTCTGGATCTCATGGATTCTTCTACTGATGTCAGGAGAAGCAATACTGAACTTCCCCTCTACCATTGCTAGCCCTGAAAACCCTCATCTACAGCCTGAGGAACCAGGAGCTCAAGGATGCCCTGAGGAAAATGATGACTCTTTCTTCTCAGAAGCAATAAACTCTCATTTTTGTGCTAAGAACCATCTGAATGTAAATCTTTACAGTCTTGGCCTTTTTTTCCTTTTTGTCAGTTTTTACATTGGCACCTTTTCTTATTATATTTCTGGCATCATATTGTTTTTTCAAAATTACCGGAGTACTACTCTTAGCATTTCTATTGAACATCTGCTTTTCTTTTGCAACACAAAGACTTTCAGTAGGCTTGTTCCCAGTGCATTTGAATAAAATCGAGTGGTTTCCCTGGGTTGTGTGTCCAAGGCATTTCCTCAGCC
>NW_024498354.1:0-3901 GCF_017590055.1 Onychostruthus taczanowskii | reverse complement strand
GGGGATTTTTAGGGGAATTTTTTGGGACATTCTGGAATTTTTGGGGATTTTGGGGGGGGGATGGGGGATTTTTGGGGGAAATTTTGGGATTTTTGAGGGGTTTTTGGGGAAATTTTGGGATTTTTTTTATTTTTTGGGGAATTTTTGGGGGGAATTTTGGGAAAATTTTGGGATTTTTTGGAGGAATTTGGGGAAATTTGGGGATTTTTTTCTATTTTGGGGGGAAATCTTAGGGAATTTTGGGGAAATTTTGGGATTTTTTGGAGGAATTTTGGGATATTTTGGGGGAAATTTTGGAAATATTTGGGGATATCTGAGGGATTTTTGGGAATTTTGGGATTTTTTTTGATTTTTAGGGGAATTTTTTGGGGGATTTTTGGGGAAATTTTGGGAGTTTTGGGGGGAGTTTGGGGGGGAATTTTGGGATTTTTTTGGGGGTTTTTTGGGGAAATTTTGGGATTTTTTGGAGGAATTTTGGGATATTTTGGGGGAAATTTTGGAAATATTTGGGGATATCTGAGGGATTTTTGGGAATTTTGGGATTTTTTTTGATTTTTAGGGGAATTTTTTGGGGGATTTTTGGGGAAATTTTGGGAGTTTTGGGGGGAGTTTGGGGGGGAATTTTGGGATTTTTTTGGGGGTTTTTGAGGATTTTTGGGATTTTGGGGATTTTTGGGGAATTTTTTTGGGAAATTTTTGGGCTATTTTGGTGGGAATTTGGGGACTTTTTTGGATTTTGGAGAATTTTTTTAATTTTGGGAGACTTTTTCTTGAGATTTTAGGGGAATTTTGGTATTTTTGGGAAAATTTGAGGCTTTTCAGGGAGATTTTTGGAAATTTTGGGATTTTGGGGGGAATTTTGGGAATTTGGGCATTTTTTGGGGAACTTTTTAGGAATTTTGGAGGAATTTTGGGACGATTTTCAGACTTTTAGGGGGAATTTGGAGATTTTTTGTTGGAATTTTGTGAGAATTTTGTTGGAATTTTGGGGCCATTTGGGGGGAATTCGGGGAAATTTTGGGGGACTTTTAACAGAATTTCCTGGGAATATTTTGGAATTTTGGGGGAATTTTTTTAATTTTGGGAGAAATTTTTGGAGGGAATTTTTACTTAATTTTCTGGGAATCTTTGGGATTTTTTTTTTAATTTTGGGAGAATTTTGGGAGGATTTCTTTAAAATTTTTGTTATTTTGGGGTGAATTTTGTGGGTTTTTTTTAAATTCTGTGGGAATTTTGTGGGAATTGGGGAAATGTTGTAAAATTTGACCAATTTTGGGATTTTTTTCCCATTTTTCCAGCGAGGCCGAGTTGCGGAAGGCTCTGGAATGTGGGAGCCCCGATTACATCATCGTGCTCCGCCCCTCCCAAGGTGGGGCCCAAAATTCGGGAAAAAAGACCCCAAAATACCAAAATTTTGGGGAAAAAATCCAAAATTTTGGGGGAAAAAAGGGAAAAGAATCCAAAATTTTGGGGAAGAAAGGGCTAAAATCCCAAAATCTGGGAGAAAATCCCAAAATTTGGGGAAAGGGACCAAAAAAATTCTCAAAATTCCAAAATCTGGTTGGAAAGTACAAAATTTGGGGGAAAATTCCAAAATTTTGGGAAAAAATGAAACAATTCCAAAATTTTGGGGGAAAAAAAGGGGGAAAATCCCAAAATTTGGGGAAAGGGACCAAAAAAATTCTCAAAATTCCAAAATCTGGGTGGAAAGTCCAAAATTTGGGGGAAAATTCCAAAATTTTGGGAAAAAATGAAACAATTCCAAAATTTTGGGGGAAAAAAAGGGGGAAAATCCCAAAATTTGGGGAAAGGGACCAAAAAAATTCTCAAAATTCCAAAATCTGGGTGGAAAGTCCAAAATTTGGGGGAAAATTCCAAAATTTTGGGAAAAAATGAAACAATTCCAAAATTTTGGGGGAAAAAAAGGGGGAAAATCCCAAAATTTGGGGAAAGGGACCAAAAAAATTCTCAAAATTCCAAAATCTGGGTGGAAAGTCCAAAATTTGGGGGAAAATTCCAAAATTTTGGGAAAAAATGAAACAATTCCAAAATTTTGGGGGAAAAAAAGGGGGAAAATCCCAAAATTTGGGGAAAGGGACCAAAAAAATTCTCAAAATTCCAAAATCTGGGTGGAAAGTCCAAAATTTGGGGGAAAATTCCAAAATTTTGGGAAAAAATGAAACAATTCCAAAATTTTGGGGGAAAAAAAGGGGGAAAATCCCAAAATTTGGGGGGAAAACTGAAAATCTGGGGAAAGGGACCCAAAATATCCCCAAAATTCAGGAGAAAAATCCAAAATTTTGGGGGAAAAAATCTGAAGATTCAGAAAAAAAGGAAAAAATCTGTGGGAGAATGGGGCAAAAATTTAAAAAAATTCAAAGGGAAAAGAGAAAAAAAATCACAAATTTTGGGGAAAAAGGGACCAAAATCCCAAAATTTGGGGGAAAATCCCAAAATTTGTGGAAAGGGACCCCAAAATTTTTTGAGAATTTTTATAATCCTGGAATTGCAGGAATTTTTGGGTCCTGTTTCCCAAATTTTGTGGACCCAGAGTCGATTTTTGGGTGAATTTTGAGTGGATTTTGGGTGAATTTTGGGTGAATTTTTGGGTGGATTTTGGGTCAATTTTTGGGTGAATTTTTGGGTGGATTTTGAATGAATTTCATGTCATTTCTCTCCAAATTTCCCCATTTTTGGGTCATTTTCTCTCCAAATTTCCCCATTTTTGGGCCATTTTTCTCCAAATTTCCCCATTTTTGTGCTGTTTGTTTCTCTATTTTTCCCCATTTTTGTGCCATTTTTTCTCCAAATTTCCCCATTTTTAGGCCATTTTTTTCTCCAAATTTCCCCATTTTTGTGCTGTTTGTTTCTCTATTTTTGCCCATTTTTGTGCCATTTTTTCCCCAAATTTTCCCAATTTTTGGGCCATTTTTTCCTCCAAATTTTCCCCACTTTTGTGTCGTGTTACTTCCATTATTCCCCATTTTTGGCCAAGTTTTTCTCCAAATTTTCCCATTTTTGTGCCATTTTTTCTTTGTTTTTCTCAAGTTTTTTGCCATTTTTTTTCCAAATTTTCCCAATTTTTAGGCCATTTTTTGTCCAAATTTCCCCATTTTTGTGCTGTTTCTCTAGTTTTCCCCATTTTTGTGCCATTTTTTCTCCATTTTTCCCTTTTTTTTTGCCATTTTTTCTCCAACTCTTCCCAATTTTCATGCCATTTTTTTTTCTCCAAATTTCCCCATTTTTGTGCTGTTTCTCTAGTTTTCCCCATTTTTGTGCCATTTTTTCCTCCATTTTTCCCTTTTTTTTTTGCCCTTTTTTCTCCAACTCTTCCCAATTTTCATGCCATTTTTTTTTCTCCAAATTTCCCCATTTTTGTGCTGTTTCTCTAGTTTTCCCCATTTTTGTGCCATTTTTTCCTCCATTTTTCCCTTTTTTTTTTGCCCTTTTTTCTCCAACTCTTCCCAATTTTCATGCCATTTTTTTTTCTCCAAATTTCCCCATTTTTGTGCTGTTTCTCTAGTTTTCCCCATTTTTGTGCCATTTTTTCCTCCATTTTTCCCTTTTTTTTTTGCCCTTTTTTCTCCAACTCTTCCCAATTTTCATGCCATTTTTTTTTCTCCAAATTTCCCCATTTTTGTGCTGTTTCTCTAGTTTTCCCCATTTTTGTGCCATTTTTTTCTCCAAATTTTCCCAATTTTTGGGCCATTTTTTCCTCCAAATTTTCCCCACTTTTGTGTCGTGTTCCTTCCATTATTCCCCATTTTTGGCCAAGTATTTCTCCAAATTTTCCCATTTTCGGGCCATTTTCCCCCATTTTCGTGCCATTTTTTCTCCAAATTTTCCCCATTTTTGAGCCATTTTTTTCCCCAGATTTCCCCGTTTCCCCCCCATTTCCCCC
>NW_024498353.1:0-3904 GCF_017590055.1 Onychostruthus taczanowskii | reverse complement strand
TGGGGACATCATTGGGGACACTGGGGGACATGAAGCCCTGCACGCTGAAACGGCTGCGGGACGGCCACCTGGGTATGGGGACACTGGGGACATTGCTGGGACACTGGGGACATCATTGGGGACACAGAGCCCTGCATGCTGAAACGGCTGCGGGACGGCCACCTGGGTATGGGGACACTGGGGAAATTGCTGGGACCCTGGGGACATCATTGGGGACACTGGGGACACGGAGCCCTGCATGCTGAAACGGCTGCGGGACGGCCACCTGGGTATGGGGACACTGGGGAAATTGCTGGGACCCTGGGGACATCATTGGGGACACTGGGGACACGGAGCCCTGCATGCTGAAACGGCTGCGGGACGGCCACCTGGGTATGGGGACACTGGGGAAATTGCTGGGACCCTGGGGACATCATTGGGGACACTGGGGACACGGAGCCCTGCATGCTGAAACGGCTGCGGGACGGCCACCTGGGTATGGGGACACTGGGGAAATTGCTGGGACCCTGGGGACATCATTGGGGACACTGGGGACATCATTGAGGACATCACTGGGACGTTGAGGACATTGCTGGGGACATTGTACCCTGTATCTCTGTCCCTGTCCCCTCACTGTCCCTGTCCCTATGTCCCCATGTGTGACACGTCCCTGTCCCTGTGTGTGATGTCCCTGTGTCCCTGAGGTGACCCTGTCGCTGTCCCTGTCCCCGCAGGGATCTCGTTTGTCCCCCAGGAGGTGGGGGAGCACCTGGTGCACGTCCCCCGCGGCGGGCAGCCGCTGTCCCTGTGTCCCTGAGGTGACCCTGTCGCTGTCCCTGTCCCCGCAGGGATCTCGTTTGTCCCCCAGGAGGTGGGGGAGCACCTGGTGCACGTCCCCCGCGGCGGGCAGCCGCTGTCCCTGTGTCCCTGAGGTGACCCTGTCGCTGTCCCTGTCCCCGCAGGGATCTCGTTTGTCCCCCAGGAGGTGGGGGAGCACCTGGTGCACGTCCCCCGCGGCGGGCAGCCGCTGTCCCTGTGTCCCTGAGGTGACCCTGTCGCTGTCCCTGTCCCCGCAGGGATCTCGTTTGTCCCCCAGGAGGTGGGGGAGCACCTGGTGCACGTCCCCCGCGGCGGGCAGCCGCTGCCGCGCAGTCCCCTGGCCGTCACCATCAGCCAGGCCGAGCTCGGGGACGCGTCGCGGGTGCAGCTGCGCGGGCCCGGCCTGAGCGAGGGCACCACGTTCCAGCCCGCCCAGTTCACCATCGACACCCGCCAGGCCGGTGAGGGACTGGGGGGGATCTGGGGGAACTGGGAGGGACTGGGAGGGGATTGGGGGGGACTGGGAGGGACTGGGAGGGATCTGGGGACACTGGGAGGCTTGAAATAGTTCAGTTCATGTCACAGATTCCTCAAATTTCCACATGTACAAACACTATTGGTGGCAGGTGAATATTGTCTGTAGTTACTTATTACCATTTAAACAGCAGCAACATAAGAAAAAAGAAAATGTTGGTATTAATCTAAATGGGAAAGTAGGAGTGGTGTTCCTCGAGTATTTTGTGTCCATACTTGAAGTGAATTTGCTTTATTAAGAATGTTTTATAAAAAGATTTGTAGAAATCTGGAAGAGAATTCCCTGTTAATCCCCAAAAGTGAAGGTTGTGCCATTCTTCTGCAATGAGGTGCATGCCTTTGCAGAAACAATTTGGTGAAGAAAAATATCCAAACCAATGAAAGGCCCAGGATTTGTGCCATTTCTCAGCAGTGCCCTGCCCTGTGCTGCAGCTGGAGCTGTCCCATCAGGATGGACAGCTTGGTGACAGCAGGGATGTCTGTCCACAGAAGGGAACAAGGATCTTTAGGAGGGTTACAGTGAAAGATGGAAGCTTAAGCAACACCATGCACCAGCTGATGAAGGGGGCTGCAAAGCATGTTATATTCAAAAACTTGTAATACTTCTATCATGTTTAAAGAAAATTATTCAAACCCTACTACTTCACCAACATTCCTCCTTCCCTTTGCACTCCCCTCACTTATCTTTTGCCAAGAGCTGCTGTAAGGAAATACTTCTCTTCATTTCTCTTGTTTCTGTCAGTAATAATGGTGAGCCTGAAACCCCTTCTGCAGTGGCAACTTGCAGTACTTCTGTAAATTGAGGCTTTTGTCAGATAAATACAGTTGGTAAAATTTTTCTTGATCCCCAAAACCCTCATTTATCTTCCTATTAAAAAAAAATATATATATATATATATTCTAGCTTCCATTCTTCCCCTTCAATCTGTAAAGAACAGCATGTGATGTGGTTTCTGTGTTGATTTTCAAGATGATTTTTAGGATTTTTGGGGTTTCCCCCCAGATTTGGGGTTTTTTTGGGTTTCCCCCCAGATTTTGGGGGTTTTTTTTGGGGTCCCCACTCACGCAGCATCAGGATGACCCCAAATTTTGGGATTTTTCCCAGGATTTTTAGTATTTCCCCCAGGATTTTTGGGATTTTCCCCGGGATATTTGGGGTTTCCCCCCAAATTTGGGATATTTTTGAGTTTCCCCCCCAGATTTTGGGGTATTTTTTGGGGTCCCCACTCACGCAGCATCAGGATGACCCTGCCCAGCTCCCCCTGTTTGACGCTCAGGTAAAGCTGCCGGGGGTGGAACCTCAGCTTCTTCCTCCTGGGGGGGACTGGGAGTGACTGGGGGGGACTGGGAGGGACTGGGAGGGGATTGGGGGCACTGGGAGGGGATTGGGAGGGAATTTGGGGTCACTGGGGATTTGGGGACACTGGGAGGGGATCAGGGGACACTGGGAGGGGGTTTGGGGACACTGGGAGGGGATTGGGGGACACTGGGAGGGGATTGGGAGGGAATTCGGGGTCACTGGGAGGGAATCAGGGGACACTGGGAGGGGATTGGGGTCACTGAGAAGGACTGGGAGGGAATTTGGGGACACTGGGAGGGGATTTGGGGTCACTGGGGATTTGGGGACACTGGGAGGGGATCAGGGGACACTGGGAGGGGGTTTGGGGACACTGGGAGGGGATTGGGGGACACTGGGAGGGGATTGGGAGGGAATTCGGGGTCACTGGGAGGGAATCAGGGGACACTGGGAGGGGATTGGGGTCACTGAGAAGGACTGGGAGGGAATTTGGGGACACTGGGAGGGGATTTGGGGTCACTGGGGATTTGGGGACACTGGGAAGATGGAGGAGGACTGGGAGTGACACTGGAGGGGCACTGGGAGGGACTTTGGGGGGGTTTTGGGGGCTCTTGACTGACCCCAACCCCCCCCCAGGGAGCCCCTTCTCGGTGAAGGTGCCGGCTCTGGGGGAGCCTCATTTGGGGATATTTTGGGGGGGATTTGGGGTCTGGGGGGCTCTGAGGACTCCGGGATACTTTGGGGGGGTCCTGAGGGGTCTGAGGGAGTTTTGGGGGGTCCCGACTGACCCCACCCCCCCCCCAGGGAGCCCCTTCTCGGTGAAGGTGACGGGCGAGGGCCGCGTGCGCGAGAGCATCACCCGGCGGCGCCGCGCCCCCCCCGAGGCCAGCGTGGGCACCCCCTGCGACCTCAGCCTCAAAATGCCCGGTGAGGGGCTCGGGGGGGTCCTGGGGGGGTCCTGGAGGGGTTTGGGGGGATCTCAGAGGGGTTTTGGGGGTCCTCAAGTCTTCAGGGAGCCCCCGAGCATCCCTACCGGTGTTCTGGGGGTCCTGGGGGTGTTCTGGGGGTCCTGGTGGGGGTTTGGGTGTCCTTGGGGGAGTCTTGAGTGACCTGGGGGGAGTTTTGGGGGTCCTGAGTGTCCCCCACGGACCATGGCCCCCCTTTTTCCCCCCCTTTCCTTTTTTTCTCCCTTTTCCCCCCAGAACTCTCAGGTGACCGTGCAGGTGACAGGTCCCACATGGAATATTTCCCTCAATAACCCCATTTCCCCCTCAA
>NW_024498352.1:134492-214059 GCF_017590055.1 Onychostruthus taczanowskii | reverse complement strand
TTTTTTTTTTTTTTTTTCTTTTTCTGAATAGATTTGCAAGCTGGACTTTATCTTTTCAGCTGATGAAATTGTGGTCTCCCAGGAAATGTGTTATGGCTAATGTGGTGATGTTGCTTAAAGTAAGCTGCTATGAACTTCTACAACAAGGAAAAGGCCTTTGATCCTCATTCAAATATTGAAGGTTTATTGCTTTAATGAATATAAAATTCTGTTAGCACCATTTACTGAGAGGGCATCAATTTGATTTTTGGAAAAATACACAGATTGGTACCAAATTACACTGAAAAGTGTCCATGAGAAAAATCAGCTGTAAGAAAAATCCCAAAAGTGTTTTATCAGAAGAATTGCATGTGGGTTGCTGTGTTGATATATGATAAAGAACCAGAGAACTTTCTACCACTCTTTTGTTTCTCTTTGAAATATGTTTGGACTCCAAAGTGGAGTGCAGAAAACTTCAGATAGAAAAGTATTTCCAAATTTCAAAATGAAGTCCACTCATTCAAGCCAAGAGAGACTGCCTGATGCATCAGTGCATCCTGTCTCCATAGTGTTCTGTGCTTTCTGTTTGTGTTGCTTGCAATCTGCATGGTATTTAGGTAGACTGAATTCCTACTCCTACCAAAATACATCCCTTCCATTTGTTGCAGCTGTATTTACATGGCAACATTATTTTTGCTGAAATCCCATAGGCTTTGTTGGAAAGGGTCTCGTTTGCCAGACCAGAAAATAATCACTGCCCCATGGAGCTGCCGGTGGGACTGCTCTTTTGTGTAAAGGTGTTAGCATAAACGTTCTAGAGAAGTCAATAGAAATGAAGTCTATTATTGGGCTTTTAATCAGGAAATTAGTAGATCAGTCAACAAAAGGAAGAAATAAAAAGAGTATGTGATAATGAAAGCAGCGTTATTCAGATAACAAAGGAATTTTGTTTCTGTGTTTTTTGCTCTTCTAAATACACAGTAGTTTTATGCCTAATGAGTAATTTTTACTAGCATGTATTTTATCATTTCAGCTTTCTCTAAATAGTATGGCTAAGAACCAAAAGAGAAAGAGAAGTCCTGAATTCATAACAGCAATCAAAATAGTAAACTACCTAGTAAACAAGAATTCATAATAGTAAACTACCTTGACATAAGGCCAGCCTGTATTTTAATGAGGTTGTCATACAAAAAATAAATTCCCTGGAGTTTGTCAAGGGAATGGTTCTGCTACATTCAAATTTATTTTTCTGTGGGGAAGCTCTCTTTTATGGCCACAATATTTTCTATTAGACAATCACAATAGGAAAGAGACTTATCTTGTCTGTTGTCACTTCTGACCTGGGCATGATCACACCATTTGCTTCTCTTGAAAGTTGCCCTGTGCTGCCCCTGAGAATGGTAACCTCCCATCTAAGCTTTGGCTGCTGACAAGAAAGCATACTTAATTTTTATTTATTTATTCCTGTACCAGTGGAGGTGCTAGTGAGTATACCAGAAATAAAAAGCTATTGAAAAACATAATTTTGGGCAGGGTGGCTTTACATTTCCTTTAAGCAGGCTTGCTTTTACAGCCTGATTTTAGGCAACAGCTTAATCCATTTGTAAGCACTTGCTGTCAGAATCTGTCTTTATGAGATATTCTGAGCTCTCTTTAGCAAAAACATAGGGGAGGATCTGATGTGAATCAGTCCCTTGGGTGGGACCACTCTGCTTGGTACATACGACGTCACTGCTGTGACCGCTCTGCATGATACAAATGCATGAGTCAAAGCAGCTGGTGGTAATGGGAGAGAAGGTAACTGGAGGCCACCCACTGGCCTCAGGTAATTCACTTTTGCAATTTTGTGAAGATTGAGAGTTTCAATTTGCACACCTTCAGTGAAAAAAAAGGATATACAATATACAAGAAACCTATATACAATATCACCAATGAACTTCCATCTTACCTGCATCACATGAGGAATTCTTGTTTAGTCAGACTTTGAAAAGTCTAAATTGTAAATTTCTCATAAAGTGTTTGTGAATGCCAGAAACCATTGTATTATAATAATTTTGTTAATTCACAACAATGACCAAAACTCTCCAAATCAAAAATAAGCTTTATATTGTGTCAAAACTTGCACGACATGCAGATTTCTGAGAAAATTACTGTGGTATTTTATGCAAGAGTATTAAACTGGTAGATTTAGCTGTTTGTCTCAGAAACCTGTACAAATAAGGGTCAGACCAGAAGTTAGTCTCCTGTGCAGTTTTACCTGTATGTGTTAAATATAACTAGACCTGTTGTCTTTAATGTTAAAATAGAAAGAAATCTTGCCTAAACTCAGCTCATGAGTTGAGTAGCTCAGAGTAGCTTGTAAGCATCATTTAATTAAGCTTTACAACACCCTTAAGATAAAGGATAAGGTGAATTTTTATCTTCTGTACAACCACCTTACACTGTATAGAACAGTCTTCATACTTTCTTTTCATATTAAACAGCATCTGACCTTACAAGCAATTGCTGAAGGCATGATCCATGTATACAGTCACTTTAGCAGTGGATACTTATGGAGTGTCTTTAAAAAAACTAGAGATCAAATATATACAAATATACTGCGAAAGAAGTTTATTGCAGTTAGAATATAAAGATTTTCTTTAAAATCTTTCTCTAGAGTCAACAATGTAACCACACCCTTGACAGCCAAGGAACAAATTTAGCAGCTACTCTACTTAACTGAAGTGCAGCATTTATTGGTTAAAGACAGACCACTTGTAAGTCTTTAATTAAAATAACTACTTTAGTAGTTACTTACTTAAATTAAATCGAAAATAGTAAAGGTTCATCATGGTATCTTAAGATGCACCATTAGTGTAATACTGCTGAAATCTTCGCTTGTCAACAAGATGGAGACAGTTAAAAGGGGGAATAACACCAACTGGTCTAATGCACTAAAAGAAAAGTATACAGTTAATTGGTCAGAAAATTTTTCCAGAAAGTGTTCCAGATGAGATTTTAATGTTTATATCAGTGTATGCTGCATCAACGATCTACCAGAAAATATCTAAATCTAATTGTATCACCTTAGTGAACAAAGACATTCTCTTCAGATGTTGATCACCTTCCTATCAAAGCTGTTATTTTTGATTTATACAGCCTCTCATGGTAGCTGTTAGAGGTTCCAGGTGACTTAATTAAGGTTATGTATACTCTTCACTTTACATTTCCTTCTGATGTTGTATATGGAGGTCCTTATTTACAGCTCCAGAAATGGACTAAAAGGTTTTTTGATTCACCTGTGTTCACAAAATTTGTTTAGTGATATTAATAGCCTGTTGCATTTTAATAATGTGAGCAGTAAATCTAAAACCATACAGTAATGATTTTGTGAGTCCAGAAGAGCTTTCCTCCCAGAACTGTCTTTGAAGCCGTCTTCTATACTAGATTCTTCTTTAGATAACAAGTTGTTCATAATTTATCCTAAGCTGCCAGAGTAATGAATATTAGTATTTGAGATTGCTCCAGTGTTCACTAGCTTATTTAAAATAAAAAAACCTAAAAGTTCCAGGGTATAAACACATAGAAACACTTTTGATGAGTATTTGCTGAAATGCACCTTATGCTACTTATTAGTTTCACAGATCTGTGTGGATTTATTTGGATTTATTTATTTATACACTAGTTTTATTCACTAATTCTGCTTTAACAAGTTTTCATCACAAAGATTTTAAGATTTTAGTTTTTGAAAAATGCTCCACTCCAGTCTTAGTAGACCATAAAGACTCTGTGTGTATAATGTGTGTATGTATAATGTATAATGAGATTTCTCAAAACTGAGAAAAGTCAAAGTCAAATTTCATGCCATACAAAACAGCAAGACTATAAAATCTTTTCTCATTTTTATTTCCCCTCTCCTACTAACAAGCTAATCACTAATATAGCACAGAGTGCAGTGACACTACATTGGCAAATACTGCAGAGGATGGCCATCTATTTTTGCACATGTAATATCCATTCAATATTGATGTAACATGATGTAACAAGAGAGCAAGTCTGAGTCATAGAAGAGACCTTCACCACAGAGATATAAATTTGAATTTAGCAGAAGTATTCACTTAACAGCTCCAGGGAATGGTTTTTTTTACCATCATCTTTCTTCCCTGGAAGAAAGAAATTTCTACTTTAAAAGTTTCTGATGGATGTAATGAGAAAAGACTTATTTCAAAATGTAAATGTAGGTTAACTGTTGTCTGATACTTACTCAGCTCCGCTGTGCATGAACCTTCTCATCTGGGATATATGTCTCATTCTCTGTTGCAACTTAAATGCATTCATGCTATAAGCAAAATTATTCTGCCTTTGGAATTAACCCTCTCTCTGAAATAGATGATTATGGTACAATGCCTGCTATTTCTGCAATAATCATGCATTATGAGGAGTGCATCAACCCTGCAGGTGTATCTGATTTAGGAAATACCTGATCCCTCTGTTTTAACAGGGATAGTATTTTTCAGTAGATTTTTAATTTATTAAGTGGATACAAATTTTAACTTCCAGGCCCTTTGAATTGTCATCATTTTCTTAAAATTAGCAATAAACTGACAGTATATGATAGATAGGTAATCACATAGTTACCTATTTATCATATACTGCCTATAACCCAACTCCACATAGTCATGCATGCTACTTCATCTGTTGTGACCAGTAACTTGATGTCTTAGGAAAAAATATTATTTAGTACATCGGGATTCCTTCAATAATGAAGGGAATAATCGAAAACTGACAGAAAAGCTTGTGAATTGTCTTTTGTGAGTATTCTCACAAACTAGTACTAGAAAGAGGATACAATAATATGCAAGCTAAAAAGTGAAAGATCTGTGAAGAAGTTTCAAGATAAACTTAAAAATGATGTTTTCTATTGGAAGATTTGAGGAGATCCATGAAGTGAAACAATCTGTGAGATTAATGTATATAAATTACCTCATGGCTCTCTTCAAAGGCCATGGGTAAACTGATACCAGTAAAATATTGCAGCAAATGTAACTTTTCTATTTCTTAAGACACTAGGTAAATTGGCAAAGGATTTGAGGGAAAGTAGCTTTTATGAAAGCTTTGTAATGAAGTGTAGGATTTACAGAGTTAACAAAAACTGCAAGGTGCTGGATTATGTTGAACTGTAAAATAAATCAGAAATTATGTGTAAAAGAAAAAAAAAGTTTGCTTGCTTCTTGCATATACTTAAAGAAACTTTATCTTGTCTAGCACTTTATAATAGATTTCTTTTTCAAATGAACACTTAAAAAATGTACTATTATGCCTTCAGCAGTAAGTCATAGGAGATCAATTAACTTTTGGACTGCTGATTCAAGGTTGTTTATAAATTCCAAAGGACCAAAAAGAAAATAAAAGAGATTTATATATGTTGTTATGCTTCTCAGTGCCACTGAGGGGTGTTTTAAGCGCTGGCGAATCTAGATATTTTGTTTTCCCTAGTTTGATTTGTTCACAGACCTATTTAATGGCTAATATGGAAATTCTAGGCAAGTGGTTGAATGGATCCAAAGATAATAGAAAGGAATAGAGTGTTGGAATTTTGCCCAGGAATAACAATTTTTAGTGGTGGGAAAATCCTCTGGGCCATATGATGACACCAAGCTCCACAGAAATTATACACTCCTCCTTTCCTCTCTGCCTCTCTCATCCAGTTGCCAGCATAGGACCAGAAACCATATAAAATTGTTTGTCTGCATGTAGAGTTGCCTCAAAGTTACTGGTTTGTGTTTGAAAAGTACTATATTTCTAATGATACTCTCTTTTCACGTGTAATCTCTTTGTGAAAAGGACTTTTCCCAAATTTAAACGTTATAAGCATTTATTGAACACTCTGCAATAGCAAAACCATGAAATTTAAACAGAAAATTGATAAAGGATTCAGAGGAGGACCACTAAATGTTCAGAGTTGTGGCAATGGATTTATAGGCAACACTGAGAAAGTTATAGGGATGTGGAGAAAGGTGTTAGTATTCCAAAGAGTAAACAAGGATAGAGTTGCATGGTAACACAAGTTTTGTTATACAGAAATAGTTGCGCAAATGTTAAATGTGCTTTTATAAAAGATCTGGATTGTTTTGCAAAGTGTGAGACATTAACCTGGACTGCTGTTACCATGAGGAAGAAGTAGAATTAAAGACAGGTTGAGTTACTGAAGTCCTGATACAAAGTTCAGAGAAGTGAAAATATAAAAACTGAGTATTTAGTAAGAAACCGTAGTACATCTGAATATGACACTTCAAAAAATATGAATAAAGCTTCATGTCCATTCCTGATGCCAGATTCCAGAAGAAATGTCAGTCATGAACTATGGAAGATCAATCTATTTGGCTTAATTGAGAAATGAGTATCCTACAGGCAGATAGAGAATACATATGTGGTAATGGGAAACTATTTCACCTTGCCAAAAAAAGCAGCAGGGGCATTCAGCTAGGGAAATTACTTACCTGAAAATATAGTGGTCCCCACCAGTTAATTAAAATATGCTCAAACATAACAGAAGCTAAAACTTGATAGTAAAAATCACCAGATATATTTTTCTATTTTTTGGACATGGGGTAGATTGATTTTCTTGTAGCTCAAAAAATGTGTGGACCTAAATAGGGACAAGTAATTTCCACTCATAAACCAAACTTTTTAATATAACAACAGGTTCTCCCATTTACTTTTTCAATTAATGTTTCTGGAGGTCTTTGGAAGCATTAAAAATTCTCCACAGGAAAATGTTATTTTGCCCTTTTTCCACCAAAAAACCCCCCAACACTTTCTGTTCAGAACTAAAAGAAGGATTGAAAGAAAATCCCTCTTAACTGGTATAAAAACCTTTTCACTCCTGCTGTAAAAATTCATTTCTGAAGTACACAACAACTTTAGTGCTACTTTAATTGCTTTAATTATTAACAACCTAGATTTAACTTAGTCTTTTTCTAGGTAAAATCTCCTTAAAGGTGCATTTAAAAAATTCTCTCCTGCTAGCCTGCCTTCAGTGCTATTTAGAGAAACTGGCACACTGCTTTTGTAAAATGTCTCCAGTGTATTGATGGAGACAGTGCTACAAACAGGGTTTGGGAAAGATGGAGAAAAGCACATGTGTGATTGCAGTGGTTCTATCTAAAATAACATAAATGGAATAGAAATGTTGGCTCTAAGGAGTATATGTGTCTATACAGACACAGATAAGCAGGCTGACTTTTAACTTCTGAACAGAAAAACTTAAATGCTAGGTTCTGGCTTGAAGTGAATATATGCTGAAAATTTATGCTGCTACTAAATACAGATTGCCTAGAATCTCATCAGATTTATTTGGCAGCTGGCAGATGTGAGGCCTTGGGAACTCATTTTCCAGAATAGAGTGGTCAGAAGTTGCCCTTGCACTGCAGGGTTTTTGCCAGGTGTTTGTGCTTTGCACAGAGAGGCCAAATGGCCAGCTTGAACCCAGTAACCAACATTTCACATACTCCTACAGGCTCCTACATGTGAACAGAGTATAAAGAGAAAGAAGTCTACTTCTAAAAGGTCTAAGAAAATATATATTTTTAAATAAAAATATTCCACTTTTTGCATGTATCTTTGAGAATAAGGAAGCAGACTTTTTTGAATTTGTCTGACTGAGTTAGAATATATTTTAGCAGTTCAGTTAGTGGAGCCAAAATTAACCAAAAGATCTTTCACCTAAGGGCCCATTTCTATGGCAACTAGAGAGGTACGCTGTGAACAATATTATGAACCATCCAAAGAAAAAGATAACCAACCATCTTGGGCTTCATTACACTGGAGTTAAATACAGTCTTCCAATTGAGTTAGGAGGAATTATCTCAGGCTTTCCATTTTGTAGCGCATAAATTTTAGGCATAATCTGAAAAAATGTTTTAAATTCCCAAGGAAGTTTTAACATTTGAGATCTTAAGCAGTTAGCAGCAAATTAGAAGACATTTACCTAGGCAGGGTAATCAATATTTTCCTAGGTCCCTTTTAAAAACTGTTAATGAACTCTCAAAAACGAATGGTGTCTCTAAATGCAAAAATCCAAACTGAAAAATAGAAGCAGAATTATCAGAAAAGAGCTTATTCATTCTGTGAGGAAATACTAAATAAGCAATTCAGTCAGTTAGTTGAATTTATAATGAACAAAGAACAAACTGGTGGAATTAAAAGCTTGACTGGCAAAGGAAAATTATCCTTTGTTAGTTTTGCTGTGTACAGGATGATAGGTCTGACTTCAGAATGTAGTGCCAAGGGATATTCTGGAAGGCTGAAATAAGATGGGGCAACACATACATCAAGGGAAATTTAGAGGTTAAGGAATTGAAACTGTCAGTGGCTGAGAAATATGGTGAATCATTCTTCACTGAGACAGAGGCTAGAAGACCTAATGAGCTAATAATAGCACAAATTTCATACCCCCAGGAAAAAGGAGACATCAGAATGACACAGCAAGATAAAGAGGATTAGAAGAGCAGCATGATTGGGATCATATGTGATTAAAGCAACTTGTCATTAATTGTGGGAAATGATACAAAGGTTTTCCATAATAGAAACAATAACATAACGTGACCGTGTTCCAAAACACTCTATGCCTAGGTATGGATCATAAAAAATATTTAATCACTTTGTTTTGGTGCCCTTTTCATTTTTCTTCTCAGAAAGAGAAAATTGCAGAAATAAATGCTTTCTGAATACAAATAAATAACTTAGTACCACCCTCCACTATAGAATAGTCCTGTGTGATGCAACTTTAAATTGAAAGGTTAACACAAAAAGTGGTAGCAAACTATGAGGGAAGATCACTGAAGAAACATGGGGGGTCATGAAAAGACATTTTAGATTTAATAAAAAAATTGTTACATGTAGTGTTAGTTATATTGAAGTCGGACTCAGCAGATGTAAACCGGCTTTTGACTTTATTGAGGCCTATGCTAAGTAAACATTGCAAAGTCTGCTCCATGTTTCAGTGGTGTCTATTTCAAATCCCCTTCTGGGGCACTAATCTTTCCAGAAAACCTTTTGCTGAGATGGGAAGATCAGCAATGGCATTATGAGTTTTCAGCTTTACAGACCACTCACCAGCTAAAAGGTGTGGTCAATTCTTGCCTTGTATAAAGTCGCTGAGAGGAAGCCATGCCCTCCAATGGGCTGCAGGCAGAGGAGGGTCAGAATAATCAAAATTCACCTGCATCTTGGGATGGATGAGTAAACAGTCGGAAAATGTTGCTTTGGGTTTGTTTTTCATTCAATAAAGTGAGAAAAGTAGGACTCTGAAGGCATGTGAAAAATGTTTCTTATAGAAATACTAACTTCAGGTGGCCATTTTTCTGTCTGTTCTTTCCATTCACACTTCATGCTCCATAAGCCATATCAATTTTTAGATAGAGGAGATATGGTATTCTCATCATAATTAGTTTCACTTCAGAATGATAGAACTAGATAGTGCATGTAGGACCTGTAAAGTGCTGTAACTTGTTTTATCATTGGACTCATTAAGGTGTTAAATATTTTAATCATATGACATTATGTGTTCTTTAGCTGTTGAAAAATATTTACAGCAAAATAATTTAAAACTATTTCACATAAAAAACACCTTTATTACCTATGTCAAATTCCTCACTTTAAAGCTTACAAAGTACCAGTTTTCACAAAGTTTGTTAACATTCTACTAAAAAATTCAGTATATTCTATCTCCATCCCCTGCCGCAGTTGTAAACTGACCTCAGACAGATTCAAATTAGGAAAACAATCTCATCTATTGCTGATTTGCCTGGTGACATTTAGTTACCAAATCTCTCTGGTTTGAAATGTTGCTCATCTCACAGATGTTTTTGCACCAGAGATCTTTGTGGGATTTTTTTTTTCTTTTAATTTTCTGCAATCTGATTTCTCTGTCAGCGAGAAATAAGGAGTACAATTGTTTCTTTAGCAGCAACAAAATGCAGGAAGACTAGGTATTCCCAGCAAGAGCAATTGTGATACTGAAAAGCATACAGGAACCCTTAGTGACATGCTCACACATTTCTTTCTGAAGATTTGTTCTATTGGGTAACGTTGCAGTAGCATCTTCAGAAAAATATTTATATTGAGGTGATGAAATTGAAACTCCCATGGGCAGTTTAGCAAATTGTCAATTTCCCAATCTAGTTTTTAAGTGCATGTTGTTTTTCTGATGGTATCCTGTCACTGACAGTATTCCCAGTTTATATGTCCTTGTGTTTGTCTGGGAAAAAAAAAAAAAAAGATTCTATATATAATTTTCACAAGTTCTGTTTGTCTGGGGTTCCCACCCCCCACCTTTTTTTTTCCCCGGTTGAGTGATGTCCAGTACTTCAGTTTTGGGTTTTTTTAGAGAATACATAAGCATGTTAATCTTCTTTCTCTCCTTCCCTTCTTCCTATTTCTTCTTTCTTTCTTCACTGTCCTTCCTTTTCCTCAACTTTTTGTAACTTAAAAGCACTTGCTTTTCATCCAACACAATAAATTCTATTTGGTCTGATTATTGACTCATAAAATTTTAGTCAAAGGTATGCAAAGTAAATAAGAGGTTATGTTGTCCTATATGAATTAGTTCAGCACTCAGCCCCAGATATAAGAAATCTGTACTTGATGGTTCTCCTTGTTTGCTGGATTTTTGAACTTATATTCTACCTCACTGACATAAACCAACAGACTCTTGGAGGACAGGAAATACCATGCAGGCATTGATCTACTTTGTATAAACATGTCAACAGTCTGCAGAGCCACTAACTGTTGAGCACTCCATTTCACAGAACAAACAGTTCTAGTTCAGACTACTAATCAATCTTCCCTTACCCTTGCCTTTCATGAACAATAAAACTCCTTTGGCAAAAAAACCCTAGCAAATGAAAACCTATCTTGTTTGAGTATTCTCTTCTCCAGTGGTGGAATAATCCCTTAGAGGTGACAATTAAAATTATCATCCATACTCCATGCAAAGAAATATAGAATTCTCTGCTTTTCCTGGGTGGATCTAGCTCTGATACAGTCATTTTATTGTCAGAACTGTCCCCCTCTCAGAATATTTTACTATTTTTTCCATTCTGTTTTCATGTGTGCTTGTTTTTGAGATAATTTTCATAGTTTGCTGAAAATTTTTGACAAACTCTATCCATGTTTATGTTTACAAGAAAAAGTCATTGGTGTGCTGAGAAAGAGCTAGCAGTTACATCGTAACTTGTCAGAGAAGGAAGACTACTTGAGGCAAAGACTGAAGCAATGTCCCATTGACATACTACAAGTTATTTGAGATTCATTAATAGTGAGTTGCATTAAAAAAAATCTTTATTGCTTGTATTTAACAGGCATAAATGGAGAAAGTGAACTTCTGAATTAAAAATTAGGTCATGAGAGTAGCCTATCAGCACAAAAACCGCCAGTGTTTCAAAACAGGCAGACAGCTAATGGGTTGCCTTGAAGAAGTGCTGAATATAGAGAAACAGAGTTTGGTGAGAATTCACTGGCTGGAGTATGGTACCTTCCTACATTACTGTGCAATGAATAATGCATATTCCTCTTTGTTCAAGGAAATATGATGGTACAATAGATGAGAGTCTGTCAGGATCATCTAGGTATAATGCCTGAGAGCAAAAAGGGGGAATAAATGACCTCTCAAAGTTCTTTCTATGATATGCTTACCTTTTTAAAACATAGTGGTTTTATCCCTAGGTACAACATTTGGCCCTGATTTCCTAGTTGGGCTGTATGCACACACACTCTCCTGAATACATAGGCAATCCAGCTGGTATTCATTCTCTTTTAAAAATATTTGTACAGATCCTGCATTTGTACCCCTTTAAGCAGTTGCCTTAACTGTATTTTTTCTTTGGAGAAAAGAAGAAGGTTCAGCCCTTTTAATTTCAACTACTGTATGCCTCTACATTTTTTATAAGAAGTAATAAACAAACAAAAATGAGATTTCGTTTCTTTCTGTCTCTGTAAACCAACCAGCCTCACTTGCTGTGAAGAATTCCTCTGACAGTTTACTGGACCAAGGTGTCAAGCAGAGTGCATGCCAAAGTTGTGAATTTTTTTCTGGAGGTAGAAAAAGACCAAAGTACATATCTGCTGAAATAATTACCTATTAAGGAAACAAGCACTGCGTCATTTCTAAAATGTTTATAATATAAATTAAAAGTTTCTTAGTGCAATTTCTGTTAGCGTTCAAGAGTTCTGGGCATCAATCTGAAGCTGGACATTTTTGTGATGTTTCTTCACTGAAACTAATGAAATTATGTTGGACTTTTTCTCAGTGAGAGCATGGCGAATTTCACCTATCATTTTTTCTTTCTAATTCTCTACAGGACTTGATTGACTAAATTAATGTAAAAATAAATTGTTTTTAATTTAATTGTGTGGTGCGTGATTGGTCATGGAATTTACAGAGCTCACAGGAGAACAACTTATGTTTCCAGTCCTGTTTATAGCCAGTTCATTCTTTGTACAATTGCTATAATTTTTCATGGTAGAAAGGCACTTTTTACAGATCACATATTCATTTTAGTAGGTAAATAATGTATTTCAATTGATAATTTTACTAAGTTGAGGCCAGTTTTTGTTATGTGCTTAAAAATACATAAAACCATCAGATTTTGCATTTACAGTGGAGGCTGTTTGGCTGCTATCAGCAGTAGAAATTGTGAAGTCCAAGGCCTCTCTTAACAAGGTCAAATCTTGGTGCTGTACCTGGGTCAGGGCAATCCCTGATGCCAGCCCAGGCTGGGCATGAACAGATCGAGAGCAGCCCTGCCCAGAAGAGCTTGGGGATGCTGTGGGTGAGAGCTGGAAATGAGCCAGCCATGGGCACTCCCAGCCCAGGGAGCACAAGAAAGATAGAAAGAGACTATTTATAGGGGCATGCAGAGACAGGACAAGGGGGAAAGGCTGAAAACTGAGAGTAGGTTCAGATCAGGAAGAAGTTCTTTGCTTTGTGGGTGGTGATGCACTGGCACAAGTTGTTCAGAGAAGCTGTAGATGGATACCTGGAAGTGTCCAAGGCAAGGCTGAATGCAGCTTTGAGCAACCTGCTCTGTGAATGATGTCCTCACCACAACAGGGCGGTTGGAACTGGGTGATCTTTAAGGTCCCTTCCAACTCAGGCCATTCTATAATTTTATATTTCTGTGTTAAGTCGTCTCACAGTCACAAGTAACAGTTCTTAGTTGTAAGGAGATTCAAACTGAGGTCAAAACAGTACTTAGCTGATCTAGCATGATTAATTTTGAGTGACTTTGGAAGGTAAGTTATTAAACGTAGGCCAAACCTCAAACTGTGATTGCACTATAGTGAAAAGATACAACTATTAAACATAACCTGCTGCAATAATTTTTTATAAAGAAAGTTGGAAACTTGGGTGAATATATAATAAGAGGGAAACATATAAAGTAAAGGAGTAGCTTTACACGTACAAATTTGCATATTCAGTATGTACATGTGGATATTTATTTTTGGTAAAAAAACCATATGTCTATTTTATATTTACAGCTGTCTCCATCTTTTTTGCTACATTTCAGATACTAATTATTTTAATGCAAAATTGAACAATTTAATGGGCTGGAGATTTATAATGAAATCACTTTAATTGTGACTTTTGCTAAGTCTTCTGTAGACATTGAAGACTGTATAAAAACAGTAATATTTTGCAAAAAATAATGGCACAAGTTCTTACATCTAGACTGTTTGCAAGACACTTGAAAAATATTTTTCTGCATCTTTTGAGAAAAAATCAGTCAAACAAAGAATTTTGTTGATGGAGGTAAGAAAGGTGAAGTGAAACGTCCAAGAGTTGATGGAAACATTCTAGTTTATAGGCCAACCTACCTCAACCTGCTTCAAATTGCAGGAAAAAAACCCATCCACTTTGATTTTTATTCCAAAGTATTGCTTTTCCACCCTTTATTATTGGGAAAAACACCATGGAGATACTCTGTTAATTTAACAGGATTAAGATAGTGTTAGCAATTTATTGATCCATAAACTGGTGATTATTTATTCAGCAGATTACAGATTATATGTATTATTCAAAGAAGAATAGCTTTTATAATAGGCTCTTATGTATGTATTTAATTCTCAGCTTTTTATTTTTTTCTAGCTCTGGACAGTCCCATTAGATGTGTAAGGGATTGAAGGCAGGTAAATGGAAAGAACTTGTATCTGTTGATGACTGGAATGTTGGTGATAGACAATCTTTGATGGTAAGCAACACAGATAATTTGAAAGTGTCCACATCAAAATAAAAAATTGAAAACCTGGAGAAAAAAAAGGAATAGATGGAGAAGGAAAATCACATACTTAAGGAAAATTGCTCAGGGTAGTCATGTTCTTTTAATTTCACTTAAGGGGGATTTTATAGGATAAATTAATATGTGATTAGTTGAAGAAATTAGATGTGGTTTAGATGTTCATGATAAGTTATGTTTATGAAAGCTGTCAAATATAAGCATTGTTTTATATGCAGCAAAGGGATGAAGGAATGTTTTGGGTTTTTTTAAATTCTGGAGACATGGTGAAGTGCTGGTACTAAAAACATATAAAACTCTTAGTATGAAAAAGACTTTTTAACATCATATTTTCATTTATCTAAATCTTCATTGAGGAATTAATGTAACTTTGCTCTCTCAAATAGAATCAGGAAGACTTCTCTGCAGCTGAGGTTAAGCAAAGGTTGTGATATTACAAATTGGAACTAAATAGGAGACTTATATTGAGAAACTGAACCTTGTTAGTTATACTAATAATGAATCAAGGCCCTGAGACAAAGGGTCCCCAACGGTGAGATAGCTGGAGTTTGAATACAAATTGCTGTATTATTATTATTATTATTATTATTATTATTATTATTAATAATAATTATTATTATTATTATTATTATTAACACATCCGTTCATGAAAGCAGGTTTGTAATACATATTTGAAACTGACCTCTCAGGAAGATTAAACAAAGTCTATGTAGATAAAGTGTACAGGGAGGCTGAAATGTATTTCTTTGGTTATAACTACTTTATTAAGATGACCTGACAGAAGTATATTTCTCCATGAAAAAAATAATATTAAAAGAAGATAATATTAATATATTATATATTTAATATATATAAATATATTTAATAATATTAAAACTGTTAAAGTTTCAAAGTCAAACGCTGAAAAACTAGGAATAGCATGAAAATAGTATAATGCTATTACATTTACACAATGCAGCAGTTTCATGTTATGTTGGATCCATTACTTTTTCTGTGCAAATGGTGTGTGATGTCACTCAATGATCAGCTATTCAACTTTTTACCCACAAGTGTGATGCGAAACTACACATTCTCCAGATTCTGTTTGCTAGTCACAGTCTTTAGCTCATTCTTTTCTACAGTGCTAATTATTAAATTAACAGATTTCACAAGTATGTTTGTTCATTTTGGCTCATAGTTCTTCTGAACGATTTTTCCATTTATGAATGATGAGCAGAGACACAGAGATATTAAGAAAAATGTTATATTCTCATTTTAGAGCATTTGAAAGGAGTTAAAGGGTTGTTGTTTTTGTTTGTTTGTTGGTTGGTTTGCTTTTCCTTCCCTTACTATTGCTACTCAGCTCTCCAGGTATTTAACACACAATTCCCAGTGACTTCACCTGCAGTTCTTGCAGCTCTGAAAATTTTTGAGGAATGGCATTGTGATTTGTGTACTTGTCCAAGATTCCAAAGGAATGTATTCAGGTAATCACAGAAGAAGGCTACACGTGTTTCTGGGGCTACTTTTTCCCCCCCTACTTTTGTTTTTTCTACATTTCTGTGTTTATTTTTCAAAGAACTTTCTCAAATTTTATCCTCTCTATCTGTTTCCATCCTGGACTGTTTTCAGTGCTGATTAATGGATCTAAGTTTGCCCTTTGGGGCATTTTCAGCACTTTTCTGAATTCTTTTTTCATCATCTGATAAGTGTGGCTTCTAGTGTATCACTTTTTGTTTACATACCTTGTGTGTTCCATAGCAACTTCTATCTGAATCAATACAATAAATATCTGTTTTCAAAACAGCAACATGAGATGGTCTCGTCTTTGTCTCAAGTACAAAACTGCACCTCAAACATTTGACCTTCAACTTGACTTTAAGTTAATGTTTGTGACTATTATTGTTGTTGGTAGTAGTGTCCCTGCTTTTTCAGGCTTTGCCTGTTGGTTCAACTGCATAAAAAGACAATCAGCCCTTGGGCACAGGGAAACATGTAGGTGTAAAGTTGGACCCACCTGGGCAGTATCTTAGCAGGTCCTTTATCTTACACATAGCTCACATATAAACATTGCTGATTACAAAGGGACACCTAAAATCCCTCTCAAGTTCCTTATTTCAGCCACATGAAAATGCACTTCTCTAAGGAAAGGAATACAAATTTTACTGGGTAAGAGAAAGACTACAACATGAAGTTGTAGGATGCATTTCCCCCAGGGTGAGATAGTCCTGTACTCTTAGAGCCTGCCTGGGGCAGAAATATAATCTCTTCTACCTCCTCTAAAATAATTTGCTGTCCCTTTGCTCAAAATTGTGTGAAGTTTTCATAGACTGTTAAGAACTTCTGTGTGTATACACTGGCCTACGATCCTACAAGTATAACAGACTTAATCTGCAGTTTTGTCATGGTAAAGCAGACTTTTAGAAAAGATTTCCAAGAGGAGTGATGTGACATAATATTGATGCTTTTTGATAGAGACTAGTGCCTGCCTGTCATAGGAGGAGACTGAATTCAGTGACCTGCAAATTCTGTGCCAATCTATGCTCTTCTGACCAAAATGCTTTGTAAATATTTCCTAGAGGAAGGACTTCAAAGAAGAGGGTGTGACAGCACCTTCTTTTTAGGACTTGAAATTGCAAAACTGACAGAATCGAACACAGAGAAGGGTTGAATTGGTCTTGATATGGTATGTAGGGGTTTCGGAATCCAAGCAGTTTTTATCTATAGAAGATTTTTTGTCTAATTTTTTTGACTTTGCTGTGTCTGTCTGGGATGAAGATGCGAAGTTAGCTTTCTTCATGGTAGATTGTAGGGTACTGTGCTTTGCATTTGTGGCTGAAGCAGTGTTGATAGTTTGCCAGTATTTGGCTACTGCTGGAGAGCTTAATGTCAAGGCTTTCTTTCCTCTGTTCAGCCCAAACAGGAACAGGCTGGATGTGAGAAGTGGCTGAAACAGGGCACAGTCAGGACAGCTGACACAAAGTGACCAAAGGGGCATTCCATACCATTTTGCATCATGCCCAAACAATAAAGGTGAAGAAAGTGGGCTATTGGTGTTTTTCTATATTGTGTGCTGAGGTGCTGCTCTCCTGGAAGTGGGCAAACATCTGCCTGTCAATGGAAAGTAGTGAATTAATTTCTCTATTTGGCTCTACTTGCATGCATGACTTCTATCCTCTTTATCAAACTGTCCTTGTTTTGACTGATAGGTTTTTTTTAGTTTTTTCCATTTCTTTCTATTTTTCCCCTCTATCCCCTGGGGGAAGGGGACATGAGTGAAAGGAAGCATGATTGTCTACCATTTGGACTTAATCCACTGCAATATTTAAGATAGAACTTTTGTAAAATTTAGGCATCATAATAATTTTTTTTATTGTTAATTATAATTCAGCTTCTCACTTTTTGTCATTTAGGTACAAAATATAATCAGTGTAGCTTAGATCTCTGGATTCCATTCAAAATAAGATCTGTAAGTTGAAAACTTTATTTTTGAGTTTCACATTGCCTGAAGTGAATCTTGCCTTATGCCACAGGTTGGAGACCAACAATTCTCACCACACTTGTGAACTTTTTGTCAGATGAAGAGAATGAAAGTGAGAATGAGATTATATGATGGAATAAATATAAAATCTCAACAAGTGGGAGGGAGAAAGTGTTTCACTGGAGAGAAAAATAATTTATGCATGCTTTAAGCAAAAGGTGACATGCAACTGTAGGCATGTATATTTTAACAAAGGCTCTGTCCTTACAGGCTGTGTAGGCAATCAACCTTCAAATCCTTGTGGAACTGTTTAATCACAAAACAAACCTTATTAGCATATGTTCTCAAATTACTTGACCTAGATATTCTAAATAACTGGATACTTTAATAGATTTTAAATAGTTTCATTTTATATTATTGTTGTCTTAACAAAAGGTTATGTCTCAAGAGCTCAAGCTTTGCTCTGAATGGCAGTGTCAAAATATTTTTCCCAATAATGCATATTATTGAAGTATGACTTTCAGTATACTGTATTTGATTCCTTTAATGATTTAATACTGTCAATACTGTGATTCAAGTAAACTGACTAATTCAAATTGACAATATTCTCCTTTACTTGTCGCTATTTAAATCATGCATCCATTAGCTCTTCCTGCAAACAATCATTTATTTCTTTAGGCATGCTTTATCAAAAGTTCTGAGACACTTGCATTATTTTTAACCTTACTATTTATCAACACTATTTTCATTGTTTTTACTCAGAAAATATTAAAACCCCTCACAATATGTTGCTTAGTTGGTGTGGGATGCTCAGATTCTGTGTGGTACCTGCTGTGGTCTTATACCTTGGCTGGCCCTATGCAATCAGGAGCAAAAGTTATATTGTTATTCTGCTCATTAGGACTACCAGAAAAAGTTTTGCATGCAAGTTGTACAGTGTCTCCTAGGTCTACTCAAAACAGATAGGTTTTTCATGGGATTGCATAGCTTTGTTCTTGGGTAGTTTGGTGTGTGACTGAGATGTGCAGAGGTAATAGGTATGCTGTGTTGGGCTTTTTATCTTTGTTTTGTTCTGTTTTTCTTTGCTTCTCCACTTCCCTTAAAATTTCCCCAGAGTAGAAGAAAGGAATTAACTTATACTTTCACAGTTTACCAGTGTAGTTTACAGGTGACTAGAGTAGGCTAATGAATAGGGATCATTTTATGTGTTTCCAGCTCTCACAAGCCCATGAATCTGCTACTGCAGACACACAAGACACATCAAACTATGAGCTTTGCTCTCTTCGTCTGAGGTAGGAATAAGTATCAGAGCAATTCACCTTGCATTTCATATATATTTTTATTAAATAATTTTCTTTGGATGGAAGCAAATACCTGTTTGTCTTCAAATACTTGATTGCTGCATGCATTATTTTCTGTAGTTCACCTGTTTTTCTGATATCAACATCCATAACTTTGTCAGCAAAGTTATGGATGTTGATATTATATTATTACTATAGGTATTATATATTCTAGCAGGAAAATTATTTGCATCTTGCCCTATTTTTAGTGTAAAAACAGTTGAAGAAAAACCTAAAAATAGGTTTCAATATTTATTTCTTTCTCTATAAAAACAGCTTCACATACCTAAAGTGTTTTACTGTAAATGTGTTTTCTATGTAACTTCACATGTATGAGAGAAATGTTAACTCAGACAGAATTTGTATCATTTTTAATTATGAACAAGATATAGGAAGATAATTTTGGTTTTATATAAAGTTTGTATATGGAGTCTGTTACCAAATAAATCTAAAAATACCCACAAAACCTTTGACATCCACTTCTACAGCTTTTTTCAGGTGTTCTAGCAATTTATGCTCCAAGTGTAGTTGAAAACAGTCCAGTCATACATTTACATTGGGAAATTACAGTGACATGATGGTTATAGGTTGATTCAAAATTGCACAGTCTGAAATCGTTCCTTTTTCAAATGAAGTATGACTCAGCTTTCAAGTCCAGTAATTTATTACAAGTATGTATCTGGCTGAGACCACAGGTCAGATCTAAAATGTGGTAGGCTAAAATGGGCACAGAAAAGCTAGGTCTGCACTTTCACTGGTGCATGAAAAATGTGCCCAGGAACTCAGCATCAACAATTCTAATTGTTGTCAAACTTATCTCAGTCACTTTGCTGAGACTGTCAAAGATGCAGCAAACCTGGCATATTTGTTTAAAAATGAAGGCTGTTTCACTGGGCATAAGCATAAATGAGACTGGATTTGTGTGTAAAGCAGCCATAGCTGAGGAATGCCATTAGAGTGAACCGGATTTAAATGGATTACACAAATTTTTATTATTTTCTATATGTTAGCTATATTACGTGATCAATATATGGAAAATACACAACAAAATTACTTTTGTATCTGTTCTGTGCAATATTCTGTTATCTTTCTTTACTACCTTTGACTTAATCCCAATGCTTCTTGGCAGCAGTGGGCATATTCCAGGATGAAATGCTGGATGATCTACTTGTATTCCCTGGGTTGTGACTATAGATAAGATTTCATTACAAAATTCAGTTAAAGAGTTTTAGTAGACGTTCTTCCTTCTGCTTTCTTATACTATAAAATTTTATGATCTTGTGGGTTTTGTTCTGGAATAATTTTGTTCACATTTTCTTCACTGTTTTGAAGAACTGTGCAATGAGAAGTTCATAGAGTTTTAACATCACCATTTTGATTGGACAAAGTCATTAGTAGCTACATGTTCCTGAATCAAGAAATGTAAGTTGCAGTCTGGTATCAAATTATTTATAAGACGCTTTAAAAACAAAAGCTAAAATGCAAAAAATACTTTGCATTTGTTAAGTTGTTTAAGCTATTTCTATAGCTGGCGCCCATTAGAATATAATTTTGTTGTTGCCCATTCTTAGTTGTGAGGATGTTACAATTTAATTGTAGTGGGGAGCATATCATTAGTCTTGAGCATCTGCCAGATATTAAGTTCTTTAGTGGCCAATAGTCTTACAGAGCTTTGAAACACAGTCTTTGAGTTCATGAATGATTTGATATCATTTGACTGCAGAAGCCTCCAAAGAAAAATATTTGCAAACATTAAAGTTTGTTTTATGTTAACAAAGCATTCTGAGTGAAATATGGACAAATAGGCATCAAGGCAAGGAGGCCTGTTTACTTTTTTAGTTCTCTTTTTCTTTCACATGTTACAAGCAAATGGATTTCTGCAGGTTATGTGTGTGTGTATACATCTTAATATATATTATGTTAATTCTACTGGAGGAGACCCCATATGGAAAATTAGTTGATGCATTTTTGGCTTTAAATTATACCAATAAGATATATTTCCTGGTGTCATAGAAGACATGATATCCCAGATGGAGTTGCACAAAATTTATATTGAAAGCCTAGCTACTGACACTTTTAGAAGAAGAACATGCATCAAATCTGCATTTGATAGAGGGCTTGTTCACTTCAGAGGAGGAACTTCCAAAGAGTAAAAAATCTGAAACATAGTCTATGTCACAGAGCTCTCATGGACTGATTTTGGACTATGGGCTGAAGCATATTCTGTACAGATCTCCTGTAAACAACAATCAAAAAGAAAGAAAAAATTAAATGTGAAATGACTCATGTAATAGGACAAACCCAAGTTATTGCTTCTTGTGTTATATTTCATTTTGGGCTATGATAGATTACCCAAAAGGTCAGGGAATATATCTAGTGCTTTCAGAAAAAGGGAAACTAATCTTTCAAAAAGCAATTCTAATTCTGCATCATGTAATTAATTTGTAGCAACTTAAAGGTAATTCTTTGCTTACTTTGAGGGCAAAATATATTTTATCCTAAAGTATTCATTATCTGCAGAAATTAATGAAATTACTGTGCTCAGATATTCTGGTGTCAGTTTAACTATTTCTGAATAATTTTAAACCATATTTTTTTAAGAGGTGTGAAAATTGTGGCTCCTCTTTCACTGTCAGGTTGCCTTGCATGACACTTCTCTCTTACTGTGGTTTGTAAAATCACAGAATTAATGAAAGGCTTGTGTTGAAATGGACATCAAAGATCATCTAGGTCCAACTCCTCTTTCCATGGGGAGGAGACTTCCACTAGACAAGGAATTCTCCATCTGACCGGGCCTTGAATACTTGGGACTGTCACAGCCTCCCTGGGAAATATGTTAACATGATTCACCATCCTCACAGTAAAGAGTTTCACTCTAATATCTAATCTAAATATCCCATCTTCCAGTTTACAATCATTTCTCTTTGCCCTATCACAACCTGCCCATTAAAAAAGTTGTTTTCCCTCTCTTTTATAATCTTACATGAAGGCCGGAATGGGATCTCCCCAAAACCTTCTGTTGCCAGGCTGAACAACCCCAACTCTCTCAACCTCTCATTATATGAGATGTATTTCATCCCTCTCACCAATTTCATGGCCCTCCCCTAGACCTGCTCTAACAGGTCCACATTTTTCTTATGCTGGAAAAAACCAGGCATGAACACAATTCTCAGAAGGAGCCTCATGAGGGCCAAGCAGAAGGGCGGAATCCACTCCTTCAACTGCTCCTCATGGTGCTTTGGATGCAGCCCAGGACACACATAGTTTTTTGGGCTGGGAGTTCATGTGGACAGCTCATGTCCAGCTTTTCACAAGAAACTCTAAGTCCTTCTCTTCAGGACTGTTTTAAATATCTTCTTCTCCCACTCTCTGTTCATTTCTGGAATTGCCATGACACAACTGCAGGACCTTGCACTTGGACTCATTGAACTTCGTAAGGTTTGCTCCCCTCTTTCAAGCCTATCCAGATACTCTCTGTTGGCATCCTTTCCCTCCTGCATCATCCGTCCAAAAATCTTACATTTTCTGTGGAAGTCAGGAAATTGCCCATGGATGCACATTATGAATAAAAAGAAAGATTTCTCAAGGAGTTGACTATCCAGAATTTTCTGCTTCTATGCTCTAATATCCCAAAGTATTTCAAGTGACAAACTAAGAAATAAACAGAAATGCTTCTACTGTTCAGGTAAAAATCCCTGTCATCCTGCTCTTACTGTGCTATAATTAGCATAAAATCTTGCCATGTTATGTATAAGATAGAAAATTCTACATGGCAATAAAATTGGTGACATGATGGACCCCTTTTATGCAAAGAAAAAGACATAGAACATTCTTACCCAACTTATGATTTTGGGAGAGTTATCTTAGAATCCTATTTTAGTATTTTGGAAATTGGAAAATGTTTTAACTATCACAGCAAACTTCTTCAGTCAAATATTTTGCAGTTATTGCAAAAGTTTTAAGTACTCTTCTTGAAGACTTCTTCATGTGTTTAAAGTGCTAAGAATAGAGTGCAGAAACCAAAATGAAGCTGACTGCTGAGACTCATTTCAACATTAACAGGGAAAACACAAATGGGGGAATGCTAAGTCATCTTTCAGTCTTCACTTTCTCTGCTACTTCCTAGGATGTCCTGGCCTTCCTCCTCTCAAATTACTTTATATAGATTATGTAAATTTGTGTTTTGGTTTTGGTATTTCTAGTTCTTACTCATCTCCATCCTAAAGTGTAATGCCAAAATTGAGATGTATGTACCAAATGAGCACTCACTACACTCAGCTGCCATAGAACCCAAAGAGTACTTCACACATTTCATGCATGTTTTTGCAGCTTTCATATGCAAATTTTATATTAAATTAGTTTAGGGGTTTTTCTCCATTAAACAATAGCACAGCTATTGTTCATGTTCAGGCTGTGATGCCCTCTAATTTCCAGGTTAGCTTTGTAGAAATTGAGACCAAGCCATGCTCAATTCATTTAATTAACGCTCATAAAACTTCATAAATGTAGTTATTGCGGACTATGTTTATTTTTAATTTTTCAAGATGATTATAAAATAGTTCTGCAAGTAGTTACATGCAGTAGTAATGTGTCTGCAAATATAATATGGGAATACCATAATTTATTGTCCATTTTGTTATAAAAAAATTAAGATAGGCTTGGATTGAGAATTCACTATCCCTAGTGAATCCTTACTCTATTTATCCTTGTACTTTAAAAAAACCAAAAAGACTAAACACTGTAGGTTTTTTGAATCTAGTATTTCACTTATCTTACACTGTAGTTTATATTTTGTGATCATAGTTACTAATGAAACCCTTGAGCAATGCTAGACTTTGCACTGATTGCTGCAAAAACTTTCTTAGTCCCTCTTTTTTTATATTGAAATTGTAATGTCAGTTACATAGACATCTGTAACCCTAGAGTTTAGTACCCTACTCTAGAATATTCCTTCTCATCTTCCAGAAAGTCATGTGAGAGAATAAAAAATTAAGGTTAGTAATTTATAATTCAAAATCTGCTTTAGTTTTTTGTCAAAATATACACTATTAATTTAATCTACATTATAAATGAGCTAAGTTTGAGCAAAACTACCTTCTTTGTCTTATCAGTGGAGAAGGGTATCAAGCAGAAATCTTAGACCATCTGAGTTAGGTAACTGAACTTAATTTATGACTGGACATGCTTTTTTCCCCCTTGTTTTCCTTCATTTTATTTCACTTCATTGCCTTTTCTCAGCTTCCAGGTTCCTAGCCAGCCTCAAAGGTAACCAGAAGTTGCCACAAGCATTATTCCACAGAATTTGGGGAGAATTTCATTAGACACAAGTAGGTGGAGAACAGTGAAAATCTTTCCAGTTCTGTTTTCCTTCTTACTGCCTTCTGCCATTGATAATTAATTGTCTGATTAAAGTTAACCTTTCCAGTGAAAACTGAAACAAAAGAGGGCATTAAACATGTCAGACTTCTTGACATTGTTTGTCATTAGCCTCCAGTACCTATATGGCATGGACTGATTCTTTGCTTGGGTTTCCTCCTAATCTAATTGTAATGTGGTTTGTTCTTGCCCTTTATCTTCCCTGCTAGTTGTATCTCATTTTGAGGCTTGACCTTTCTAATTTTTGGCCTGTGTTCTTCTGGGTTTTTTTCTGCCTGTCCTTAAATATTTACCATTTTTGCTACTCTCTTGGTACTTTCTACTTGAGTGTGAGGACACAAAACAGCTTACTGGGGAAATTTGCTACACTTTCTGTCTTCTTTTGCCTTAGGAAAATTCACATTTATTACTGAATATAGAGACTTTTTTTAACACCTGCCAATCTCTTTTAAGGAATGACTGTCTTTTTCCTTCTTTGTTTTTTCCCTTTCCCTGTTAGATTAATGTTTCCTTCCTAGAGGTTCTCCTGTTTTGAGGTTTAATTTTAATTAGGCAATCTAGACTTGTTTGTTGCTTTTGACTTCATAGCCGCTGGGAAAAATTGCACTTGGAGAAAGTCTTCCCTCAGTCTTTTTCTCCATCTTTCTTTTGCCCCAGAGAACACATACAAAAACACTGCTGGCCTATTCACATCTGTGTTCCCCAACAAATTTGTAAATAAGTTTCATTATGAAAACCACTCACTATATTGCCATACTTTGTCATAGTTATCAGGCTTCTACCTTTAAATTAATTAATTAATAATTAATATTTCCTCATTTAGTGACCTTCAGCAGACATTCTAAAATGTTTTTTTGCTTTTATCATCACATAGAGACTATTAACACTTATTTTCTATGAACAATATAGTTTGGACTTAGAACTGCCCTGTTTGTTCTTTCTGAATGCTTAGCTCTCCATTCCTCACTTACAGCCGCGAAAGAGAGGGGTTATCAGAGACAGACATGACCACACATCCCAATGTTCATGTGGCAACACGAACTACAGAGCATTTATTGGTTGAACCCTTCTTTATAAAGGGGATTTGACTGGATAGCTCACTGGCCTGATCTACTAGCACCACCCGCTCTGGTCCAATGAGATGTCTGCAGCTTAGGATGGAAAGTAAGTGGTTGAGGTTCCTGTCTGTCAACTCAGGGCCAGTTTATGGAACCAGCTGGACTTTTTATCTATAGCCAAATTAATTTTCTCGTGCAAGCTAGCTTGTACTGTCGTACTGTGACATCTCTTCCTTTCTTTCTTTATTAAAAATTGCAACCTGATCTCTGTCACACATCTTCAAGGGTCCTTTGCAAACTGGGTGAAAGACGGCACCATGGGTTTAATTTGCACAAGGCCATGTATCACTGGAGCTGCAGCATTCATGTCTAGGAGCTGTTAGGCAAGAACTACTGATATCTTTTCAGGCTAATGTGTCACAGGCTATTTTCTTAGAAGTTACAAGTTACAGCTTATCTCTAAAAACAAGAAACTATTTAACCCTTAAACCATTTAACCCTCAGAACTGTTAGAGAAAAACTCAACTACTAGAAAAACAATCTGTAAATAGAAGAAGCAGTCTGTAAACAGGAAAAAATAATGCATAAACATGCATAAACAAGTAATGTCCTTATATTAACTGTCACTTTGAGAGTCCCAGATTCCCATGAGGTAGGTGATCAGTTGTTCTGGTTACACAACTCTGTGATGTCTGATCAGGAGGATGCTGCCTGTGGTCCTGAGAAGGAAGTAGTGCAGCCTGGACACATCTGGCAGGTATCCGACATGCCCCATTGTCTGTTGAAATGCACACATATCCCTGCCCCTGAGTAATAAGATCTCAAGGACTGTCCCCCCCCCCCCCCCCTCCGCCCCCCCCCCCCCCCCTTCCCCCATCTATTGGTGAAGAGGTCTTTCATCATTACTTTGGGTTTGGGCAGCTGAACACCACAGGATGATAGTAGTGATAATGCTGCTAAATGATTTAGTGTGTGTATAGCTTTAGTTATTCTGCTCTGTGGGCTCTCACCACACATACCTCCCTTTTGTTTATTAAGTATAGGTTTTAAAGTACCATGTGCTCTTTCCACTATTGCTTCTCCTGTTGCTAAATGGGGGATACTGGTTTGGTGTGACACACTCCAGAGCTGTAGAAATTGTGTAGTTCTCTGTGAAGTGTATGCAGGGCCATTGTCTGTTTTGATGGTGTGAGGGATTCCCAAAACTTCAAAAGCTGATCGCCAGTGTGTGACGGCATTCCGACCTTTTTCTCCTGTGTGTACTGTAGCCCACATTGCTGATTAAAAGGTATCAATTGAGATGTGCATATTTTAAACAGCCAAATTCGGGGATGTATGTGACATCAGATTGCCAGACTTGCAAAGCATGCAACCCACGGGGGTTCATTCCCCATCTGCAGTGGTGCAGCATGGCCTTGGCAGTCAGCACAGGTGCTAACAACACTACGAGCCTCTGTGCTTCACAGCTGAAATTGCAGCTGTAAAGCTCGAACATCTTGCTGAAAAAAATCATGTGATATCTTTGCTTGTGCAAGCATGTCTGGCTGTGGTGCTGTCCTAGCATATCTGTTCTGGTGTTGCCCTCTGTGATAAAACCTGTTAAACTTGTGTCACTCCTTATTATGGTTTATGTTAGAATCTACATGTTCTATGAAGTTGGTGGTCAGGGAAGGGGATGACACACACACACCCTGAAGCTCCATGCAACAAAAAGTGGGTTTTATTGTTGAGAGCCTTCTTATATAGGGAGTTCAAAAATCCCGGGTCTAGACCGCTCATTGGTCTGATCCTCAGACAGTCCAACTGCTCCAAGTGAGGTGCTTGCAGCCCACAATGGAACATGATAAGTGAAGGTCCCTGTCTATCAACCCAGGGATCCAGTGCCACAACTCCTGATGTATAGGATGCAATAAGGGCACCTTCTGGCTTGGAAAGTAAGGCATAGATTTTTTTGTAATTTAAATAGTTGTGCATTGTCAATTTCCTTCAGTAGTGCTCGGTCTAATCTTTGTGTGATGCCAGGCACATATGCAGAATCAGTTACAACATTTAGATTAGTGTGGGGAAAATGTTGGAAAGCCATAGCTACAGCCTGTGGTTCTACTGTTTGAGGTGATCCACTCTCTTATCCCTCCACTCTTTGCCAGTAATCTTTCTCTTTCCATGTCACATTGCTCTTTTCTCTGTTTCCAGAACCATCAGTAAACAGTGTAGCACCTTTTAAGAGTGTTTGGCTCTTTAGGGGTTTCCCCACTTAACTTCAGCAACTTATCAGGCCTGGTAAGTGTTAAGTGATTTGTTCAGAAAAATTTTGCAAAGCACTTTGCAAGGCTGTACAGTTAGCAAAACACCATTCAAACTGCTCTTGTGTCACAGGAATAATAATTTGTGAAGGATCTCTAACATTCAGTTGCAAACACCTGTGACCACATTTGACGATTAACTGTGCAATTAGCTCAAAGACGGTAGGTGCAGTCTTTTTCGGATGGTGAGGTAAAAACACCCACCCTAGAATGTGCAAAGGATCAGGCCAGTTCCATTGTCCAATAATACCAGTAGGATGAGAATTAGCAATGAGAATGAATACAGTGATATACACTTCTGGGCATATCCGGTGGACTTGTCTGTTTGTAATAGCCTACTCTACTGTTTTGAGAGCAGCTTTTGCCTCTGAGGTTAATTTTCTGGGGGAAGTTAATTAAGGATCACCTTTTAGGACGTCAAATAAGGATGCTAATTGTGAATTGGTTAATCCTAATTATGATCTGACCCAGTTGATAGTACCCAACAGTTTCTGTGCATAATTTAGAGTCTGGATTTTCGTTGAAAATTGAATTGCTTGTGGCTGTGCCATTTGGTTAATTATTTTGAATACCAAATATTTCCAGGGTGCTTGCTGCTGCACCTTCTCTGATGCTACCTGCAGCCCAAATGTTTTTAATGCTTGCAACAAGTTTGGCTGAATATGTGAAAGTTACTTTTTTGTTTGGGTTGCAATGAAAATGTCATCCATATAGTGATAACAGTATGCCCCTGGAAACTGCTCTCTCACTGATGAGAGTGCCTGTGCAACGTACCATTGACAGATTGTGAGACTGTTTCTCATGCCTTGGGGAGGAACTCACTATTGATCACATTGAACTGGTGTAGTGTTACTACTGGAAGGCACTGTAAAAGCATACTTTGGGGTATTGTCTGGGTGAGGTGTAATAGTGAAAAAAAGTCCTTCAGGTCCAAGAACAGAATGCCCCAGGAGGCAGGTAGCATTGTAGGAGAAGGCAAAACTTGCAAAGCCCCCATGCCCTCCATCACCGAACTGATTTTTCTTAGGTCATGGAGCAACCTCCATTTACTAGATTTCTTTTTTATAACAAATCAGACAGGGCTGTTCCAAGGGCTCCTGGTGGCTCTATGTGTCCTTGAGCTAGCGGTTCTTTTACTAATGATTTTAGGGTATCTAAAATGATTTTAGGTCTATCTTCTCTTTGTAATGGGGCCACTGTGGTATCCACACAGGCTGTGTTGTAAGCCATTTCAGAGCTGATGTGGGACACCTTATGCACTTTAACACAGTGGCCCCTGTCAAAAATCCATCCCCACCCGAACTTCCCATGAAGACAAACCTCCCTCCCCCACAGGTTCAGTGGTACAGTAATGATGTATGGCTGGATTGTAGCTGTTTGGCCCTCAGGATGTTTGATCAACACAGGACTGCTGCTCAAGCAGCTCTGTGTGGTTCCTCCAAGGCCAGTGATGGCAGATCCTGCAGGTGTAGTAGGCCATGATGGAGGACACATGTTGGCAGAGATGATGGTGACATCTGCCCCTGTGTAAATCATCCCGCTGACCTTTATCTGCAAGGGATGCCTTAGGCGTTGTAACAGTACAAACCATATTAGGTCTTCCCCTTTCCCTCCCCTTCCTTCTTCTCCTTCCCATTTCCCTCCCCCTTTCCTCAGTTCAGAAAGATTCTTTGGATGAAACTTGCCTATGTTGAATTTCAAGACAAAGAGAAGACTAGATTTTCTTTCTTTTTAGGTATGTCATGAAACATTAGTAGTCTGACTTACAAATTCAACTACCATTTACGGTGGTATTCCCCCCTAAACTGGCATTTGTCTAAGATATCAGATTGTGAGAACTTGTTATTTTTCTCATCTGTTTTTCACTGAAATCCATAAAATATGGACTCCTAGGAACTGATGAAGGACTTCATAATCTTGCACAAGGAGTAGACAGCAGCTCCCTAGAGAAAGTGGATGTTTACAAATGGGTCATTTGCACCTCGTTATTGTTTTCCTAGTTTGAAAGAACTGAGCAGCTATCAGCCTGGGGAAACTTAACTGCTTCCTCTATTGTCACAATTAGACACAAGCAGAATTCAGAAATAAACCATAATTTATACATTAGTTCAATGATTTACAAACATTCTATCAAGAAAAGAATTGGGATTTTGATAACTGAATCTCAAGATTAGAAACATGAAGCCCTCTTATAAGTAGAAAACAAACATTTCTTTCAAAAAAATTAGAAGACTTCAGTATCTGAAATTTTCTGATATGCTCTTTTACATCTTATTACCTTTTATTAGTTTCTTTAAACATTGCAATGAGATGCAACAGAATTTTAACAAAGACTCTAAAAAAATTACAATCTCTTTTGCAATACTGCAGTCTTACTAGTTGACACATTTACTTGAACTTGTAATATGCATTTGAAATTATTTTGGAGAGCAGAAAACACAAAGAAGTGTCACTTGCTTATAAAAATGTGTTGTTATACATTGAAGCCACTCTAAACACTGCAGGAGGCATTAATGTCTTGTAATCATTACAGTGATATTGAAAGCATAAGATGACTATTAGGAAGAAAAACTGCTGGGTCCATCATAAAAAGAAATTATAATATTATTATAGTCTGTATAGTCTATAGGCAATGAAAGAAAGAAAATAAAAAACAGAAAGAGATTTTAGTTCCTATGTAACTGGAAATGCGAAATAAATTGTTTTGCAATGGCTGTTTTCCCAAATGAATGAGCATAGTCCTTCCTCCTGGAAAATCAAGTGAGTTTTATATTCTGCACTGATAACAAATAATAACAAAGCAGAAAAGCTGCATTTACTTTTGTGATTCTGCTACAAACATCTAGAATAACATTATGAACTTGAGAATTCCTTGTTAGTTTTCATCATAAAACCGTTTAACTTCTATGCAATTAAGAATACACAGCAGGATAATTTGAAAAATTTCTGAATTTTTTAAAATTTCATATCTGTTGTTAAAATATTTCACCTTTAACTACTTTTTTTAATATCCCTGGGTAAATTTCTTTAGTGATTCAAAATTGAGATGTAGCAGGGTAATTATATAACATGCACAAATCTACAAATCAATAAGTCAGATTATGTTGGATCAAAAAATTTGCATATGTAGTCAAATGTCTTGACTTAAATAAGTACTAGAATCTTCACAGCAGAAATAAGTTTATTACAGTAGAAAGCCATAGAATAAACTTTTTTCCCAGTACTCGATTTTCTTAAAATCTGAGGTTTATTAGTCCTCACTCATTTTTATTTAAAGTGTACATAAAATAAATGTAAATTGTTTTGTCATTAATAAATCTACACATGTTTAACCTTCTGAATAATTCTGAGTTGCTTGCCTAGGTGATATATTTTGTTGGGACTGGTACGTGTGTGAAATGGGGCATCCTGGACTATTTTAATCACACTGATATAATTTCCTAGGCCTTAAGTTTTTATATATAACACATAAAACAATATTTTGAGTATCTTTGGAAAGAATAAAACCCAAAAAGAAGCAATTATTCTATGAAGTTTCATTTATAATAAGAAAGTGCCTTAGGAACTGTTTCCACACAGAAATATATATAATCATATTAATATAACCATACTGTGGTAGTTACCTTGAAACAGCTTCTCATCAAGATACCTTATATTGCAGTGAAAGTACCTTTTCCAAGTTAGGGAAAGAGACCATCTACCTCGACAAATAATTGTGCATTTATCCTGGGAAAGCTCTTAAATTTTACTTACATCTTAGTTATAAGTGTTATTAGAACAAAATTGATGTTAATGGTAAGAGGGTAAGTGATTTACATATACTTCTGTTTTCATCATTTTAAATATTTTGTAGGCCTTTACAGCAGCACTTCCTACTTAATTTTAAAAATTCCAAGTGTGATCTGAAAGACAATGTGAAGTGTCTACAGGTGTGAAAACAAATACCTGATCATATCTGACCCAATCTACCTCTTCTTGTTCAAGGACACAGATGTCAGTGAAAGACTTTTTCTGAGCACACAAAAGTTTCAAATATAATATTTAAAATATATCATGTCAGTTCATATCTGACATGATATATTTTAAATTGGGTATTTTGCATGGTTAAATAGATCAGTATGCAAAAATAACATATTTTTTAACGGAAGTTATGGTTCTTGTCAGGAAAGTGGGGTACTCTCAGAATTCAAATCCTAAATGATAGATAGAATAGAGTTACAAAATTTGATGTAGCTGGAATTTTAGTATGGTTCAACATAATGAAAAATATTTCTTGGGAAAATGTCATTTACTTACAACTTGCTCTTCATACTGGATCTTAGTTTATTTGTTCACATACTTATTTGTACAAGTATGTGAAGAAGTCCACAAACAATACAGATCATCTTCTGTCTTGTTAAGCTGTGGCACTAATCTCTGCAACTCAAGGTTAATATAGAAACACAGAATGGCTTTAGACATAAATATAAAAAATAATCGGTCAAATAACAGAATATGGAGCTCTTCTGTTATTTTAATATTGCAGAGGAAGAACAGTACTAATAAGAGTGAAATACATAATGAGGTCAGTGAATGTTATTACAAATAAGTCCTGAGTTTGAAATATTTCAATTTTGTCTTCATTGCTCTTTCCATGTTTTTAAAAACAAAAGTATTGTGAATTTCCTTTCTATCTTGTGTTCCTATACATAAAAGACAGCTGTTTATGCTGTTGCTATTCATTAGAGTAAAGTAAATTGAGTTCTCATTTCATTTGTTATCACAGGGACTATTTCCCCAATAAAAGAAAGGAGGAAAAATACTACATAAGCTTTATTGATGGTTGGCTCCTTCAAAAAATCAGGAAAAATGAAAATTCAGAGTTAAACCACAGATCTTTTGCATAAGGATAAGAATCTTCATTTAACATAAAAATAGTTGCATTCTAAGATTGCTTTTATATTCTTAAATACTTAGGGGTTAAAAATAATGCATTGCATCTCTGAGAATATGAAATTTGTCACTCAGCAAACAGTGAAAATGTTCAGAAGTTATTCTCAGTAAGATGGCCTTGGCTATATTCTGAGCCATGTTAACTGTCAGCAAAAAGTCCTTAATAGGATAATAGCTATAGGACAATGTAACTGTGTAATTCAAAGACATTAACTTACGTTTAAAATAGCAAACTTTTAAAATTCTATGCATATTTTACTCATTCAGTTCTAATTATTTGTCCTCAAATGAAGGAAATCCCAGAAGAAAAGTGGTGTGTTTTCCTTACAAAAAGAAGGACAAATAAACCTGTGCCTTGTTTCATGCAACTTGTTTTTATTTAAAAAGAATAAGTAGGAATCAGGAGAGACAAAGAAAGGCAAGTACAACAAGTAAAAAGTGAACGAAATCAAAGTCAGGACTAGCACTTTGAGTTTACTGCACAGAATAGAATGAGAAGTTTATAGATATGCATATGTTGAAGGCATCAACAGTTATCAGAAACAATGTACAGTGTGAGACAAAAATAAAATGGTGAAGTCTACATCATAGAAGTAGTAGGATTATCATAATTAGACAAATCAACACAGTCTAGAAATAAAATGGTAAACACAAATGGAAGAAGTTGTTTTTTACTTAGCCCACCAGTTTTGATCAACCTACATGGCTCACCTCAAAATGTTACAAATGAAGAACTGTTCTAGAACTGCTCCAAATACATGAAGTCATAGAATCTTATAATATCCTAAGCTGGAAAGTACTTACAAGGGTCATTTAGTTTCAGTCCTGGCCTTGCACAAGAATCCCCAAGCCACCCCAAGTATCCCACCATGTACCTGAGACCATTGTCCAAAATTTGTACTCTGTCAGGCTTAGTGCTGTGTCTACTTCCCTGGGGAGTCTGGTCCAGTATCCAACCAGCTTCTGGGTGAAGAAACTTTTCCTGATATCCAGTCTAAACTTCTCCTGACACAGCTTCATGCCATGTCCTTGGGTCCTATTGTTGGTGACCAGAGAGAAGAGGTTGGTGCCTGCTCCTTGTGATTTATTAAAACTTCATATGATTGGTAATTATCCATCTCTTTAATTTTTTGAGGTCTTTCTGCAGGGTCTCATTACCTTTGAGAGACTCAACAGCTCCTCCCAATTTAGTATCATCAGCAAACATTATACTTTCACTCCTGTGTCTAAATCACTTATGAAGACCTTGAAGAGCACATAATCAAATTCAATATGCATTATTGAAAAAAAATTAAGACACATGGAATAATGTTGAGCTGTGAAAAAGAGAGCTCCTTGAAAAAATTGTTAAAATAAATTAAAGCACAAAACAAAAACAGCTAATTAGTTGCAAGTGCTAAAGTTGTAACATTACAGTATACAGGCAATAAGGATTATATATGTTAAAAAAGGATTCCACCTCATATGAATAATGATTTAGCAATGTAGTAAAAACTATTAGAAAATCTTCAAAAAGTGGTAGTAATTTTCAGAGGAAAAAAGGTAATATAATTTGGCAAGCCAAATGTTAAACTATGTTTAGACACAATGAAAGTTTTAAAAAGTTGATGAGCAACTTGGTAAACCAGGAAGACTAGTGATTAAGTCCTTTTTAATGCATTGGAGTTGAAAATCTTGCCAAAGAATATGGAAACTATGGCTAATGAAATTTTTTACCTTAAAGTTAAGAGAATTCTTTGTTTCACTGATTAGTTTGAAGGAGATTTAGGAATTCCAATGCTGCAGCATTTATTATAGGATGTGAGTTGGAAAAGATTTTGTGCAGTGTCAGTAGAAAAGGATTTAGAACAAGACCTTAGAAGGAAGAGGAACAAACTGTTGTCTTATGATATTTACCTAAAATTTACAAAATAATTGCATTTAAGTCTATTAAAATCTTTGAAATCAGGATATGTTTTAACAGAGTTATCAGCATAAAAAATGAGCCAAACACATTGTTTTAAAAAAACCTCAGAAAACCAAATGAGTTTCTGCAAAATTTAGGAAAGGAACACTCCATCATGTCTGCATGCTGTACCAGAGAAGTTTGTATAAAAATTATGATGAAAAATACCTTGACATTGGGATAAAAATAATGGGGAAGAATCAGTATAACTGTTTCATGGAGAAGTCATGGCCAGCCTTCAGAGGAATCAATGAAAATGCAGAGGTGTTGTGCTGGACCTTGTCACAAGGAGCAGGGGTTTGGTGGGGAATTGTCGTGGTTTGACAGTGGCCCAACACCAGGCACCCACAAAAGCCACTCGTTCACCCTCCCCTGGGTTGAGGAGAACAGCTGGGTTGAGGAGAGAAAAATTAACAAAGGGTTCATGAGGTGAGATAAGGACTAGGAGAAAACATTCCAGGGGCAAAACAGGCTCAGCTTAGAGGTACAGAGTGAATTTATTAGTAATAGGGTGAGAGGAGGATAATGAGAAATAAAATAAGCCCTTAAAACACCTTCCCCCCCCCCCCCCCCCAGCCACTACCTTCTTCCCATTGACAGCACAGGGAGACAGGGTGTGGGGGTTTGATCAGTCCATCACCCGAGGTTCTCTTCTGCTGCCCAAGGAGAGGAATCGTTCCCCTGTGAGGCCATGGGGTCCCACCCACAGGAGACAGCTCTCCATGAACTCCTCTGGCGTGGGTCCACTCTCACAAGCAGCAGCTCTTCTAAAACTGCTGCAACATGAGTTCCTCCTGCAGGCAGACAGTGCTCCCGAAAGTGTTGTGACATGTGTCACTCTTTCCATGGAGTTGAGTCCTCCAGAGACAGGTTGCTCCAGCCTGGAAACAAGGGCCTCAATCTCCATCGGGTCTCCCACTGGATCACAGCCTCCTCCAGGCATCCACCCGCTCCAGCATGGGCACCTCCCCCACGGCTGTGGGTGGATCTCTGCATTCCCTGTGCACCCATGGGCTACAGGGGCACAGCTGCTTCACATGGTCTTCACCACTGCCTGCAGAGGAATCTTGGCTCCAGTGCCTGGAGCACTTCCAACCCCTCCTTTTCTACAGACCTTGGTGTCTCCATGCTGTTTTCCTTCACATGTTCTCACCTTCTCCTCTTTGCTGGCTTGAAAAAACTGCAGTGTGCCCCACTTTGTTTTGATTTTCTTCTTAAATATGTTATCATAGAGATGTTACCAGCCTCTGTAGATGGCCCAGTTTTGGCCAGCAGCATGTCCATCTTCAGAGCCATCAGGGATTGACTCTGCCAGACATGGTGGAAGCTTCTGGCAGCTTCTCACAGAAGCCACCTCTGTGGCCCCCCGCTACCAAAAACCAGGCTGTGCAAAATGAACACAGGAATGTAAAGCTCCATGTCAGTTGTGAGTGCATTGACCATGAAATAGTGGAGTTAAAGACCCTGAGGACAGAGAGAAGGAGAATAAACAAGAATCTCACTACCCTGAACAAGCTATCAGGAGAACAATCCTGGAAGGCCAGGTTGGATGGGGCTTTGAGACACCTGGTCTAGCGGAAAGTGTTCCTGTCCATGGCAGGGGCTTGGAAATTGATGATCTTTAATGTTGCTTCCATCTCAAGCCTTTCAATGATTCTATCAACACTTAGAAATAGAGAACTGGCTGATAAAATGAATGTTCTAAAAATATTCTCAAATTGTCTCATGACAAAACATCTACTAATAGGTGGTTGAAAAAGAAGGGCAATGCTTTTCTAATTTAAATAGCTTGCTAAAAATTAGAAAATGTCATATATGTTGGTATGGAGTCAGGATTGGCAATTGATGAAAAATATGACATGACTCTAAAAGACTATGAGCCTGGACCATTGTAGATAGACATATCCAGACAAAACCTTGAAAGTTGATGTAAGTACACGTAACTGTGCAGGTGTAAGTGTGATCCATCTTAAAGATATTAACGTAGCTAGGGATAGATTTATCCTAAATGTTGCTTTGCTCTTGAAGTCAATGCCTCCAAGGGATGACCTGTTCAAGAGGCCAGATATCACAGTGAGAGGAATGCATTAGTGGCTTGCTGCTCAAGGCTTTTCCTTCAGGGAATCCTCTTTGTGTCCCATAATCAGGTGATTTTGTTGGTGATAATGAGGCTGGTAGTAGATTGTGGCAGAGTAACCAGTCCTGCACAGCACATAAAGATTGTCAAAGATATGCAGGGCATTTCATAGCAATTTAAAGAGATGTAGTTAAACATTCACACTAAATTGGTGAGCTAACCTGACAACAAAACAAAAATTTAAGTGATGTTGTATAACTAAAATTTAGGCTAGGCCATCAGGGATAAAGCAAATGCAACCTCATTAGTAACTACAAGACTGAGTTTATAGTTCATATGAAAACTTAGCATAGAAATTTCTGTTTAAATTTTGTCAGTATTGAATAAATAAAAACAAGTTTCTGCTGACAAATTCTGAAATGCCTGGAAGCTTTTTTGCTTAATATAATTAGTAAGATATGGCATATTCTTTGAAATGTCCTGACAGGAGTTATGCCTCATATATTATTCAGCCTACACTTACTAGGTTCATGTTATGAGATGTTATGAGATGTTAGGCTATAGTTTTATGGGACATAATGACAAAGAGCCCATATTGACAAAGAGAGGAGAGGAAATTCATGCTTTTCGCTTATAAATGGATACATAACCTGTCAAAATGTTTTAGGATTTGCCAAATAAAGAATTAGCAAAAGGAAATGTGCAAAACAGAGTAGCACTAAGGTTTTCACAATGGGGAGGAAAAAATCTGGAATTTCTGCTGGGGAAATGGGTGGAGCAGGTGGAAAATCCAGTGAAGGAACCAGAGCCTGAAGTCTGCAGTTTCTGCTGTCTTTCAAAAGTGGGGGCACAAATTCCTCGCCCCAAAGAAAAGGGCCAAACCCCTCTTTGGTAGTGGTCACTTCTCTGATGATTTGAGAAAATCACAACAGACTCATGCAAATAAGAAACTGCAATTGTCTGTATGAGTACCTTACTCTACCATGAGAAAGATGGGGAAATTTCTTTATCTCTATGTGGTCATATCAAATACTTTTCAAAATATGATAACATTAGGAAAACTCCAGTTTAACTCATTTAAATTAGATGTCAACTTCATTAATGCCAATACCTGAAACAGATAAAAGTTTTTTACAGCTTTAGCAGTCTTTGCATCAAAAAATGGGAATTTGTAACATAAATTATTTCATAAGGAACAAATACTGTTACATAAAGTGTTCAGCAAAATATAAATGGTAAAACACAAGTAAGTTTATTCAAAACAAAATATATTTTATTCACCAAAATATTATAATCTGAAAGTAGTTGTACAGAAAATAGTGGTAAATTGCAATAGTCTTCCTCATCAGTAGTATTTGACCAAATGCAAAACCAGTTGTCTGTGAACTGGATAAGAGATGTTGGTATGTACATGATTCTGGATCATAGAAGTATTTACAAGTTACTTATTAGTGGACTATCTTCAGGCACTCTGGTTTTGTGCACACTATTAAACAACATCTGGGGATGCTTTGAGCTCTGGGACTTGTGTATTTGTACTATTGGATGGGCTAAAAGAAGAAAATTGAAGCTGTTGAAATCAAGGCCTAAACATGGAGGTAGAGATAATACATACTTAAAAGAGTGTGAATTAAAAAGACAATCCCAAACATAAATTTTTTCAGGCTTGTACATTAGAGAACTAAAGAACCTAGAGCTGTTGCATAAAAATGCACATTGTAAGGAAAATTCTAAGACCTGGAAGAATATGGAAAATTTCTATTCATCCTGTGAAGGTGCAATTTCATTAAAGATTTATCTTGCTAGTATGGAAAATATGGAAATTTAGAGATCAGTGTGTTAGATGATGGTACAGTTTTAAGACTGTGGCATTATATCAAGGAGACACTCTTTATTTTAAATTTTATTCCATATTTGTGGTAAGAAAATGCTGAAATACTTTTATAAGCAAATGTTTTCTATAAAACTATGCATCTTATGCATCTTTTTTTTTTCTCTTTTTTTTTCTTTTTCTTTTTTTAAATATATCTATTTATCTCCTGAATTTATGGTTGATTTTTTAAGTTTTGATGATGTTTATTCTGGTAAAGAAGATTATTTCCATACCTCAATACTGTTATAATGTGTATGAGGTTAATCAGATTAAAATGTGTCAAACAAGAATATGAATATTGATAGCTAGACAACAAAGAAGACAAAAATAGTAAATTCTATTCTACCACAACACATTTGTTGGGCTTCATTATTCCTCATTTACAGTAGTGTGAAAGAAGTATCAGACTTTTTGTGCCTTTATTTAAACAGCATCTCGTTTCTTTACAAAAATCTGTGTTATGATCAGAAAAATTAAAACAGTGAAGCTTACCTCTGTGTGTCATGCCATATGAGACTGATGTAATTATTTTGTATGGTTCCTTGTGAAGAGGTAAAAAAACCTAAAAATGATGAATTTTGCCCCACTTTACAAGTTGGATATTCTACAAACTGTATAGTTTTAGGATTTACTAAAAAAAAAAAAAACAAATGAGAAATGCAGATTTAAAAAGAGTTTCAGCTAAAATGCAAAAGGCAATTTTAAAATATAATGAAAAAGTAGTTATTACCTTTATGAATTCTAAGTAACTTTGTAAAAAAATAGTTTTTAAAAGGAGAAAAGCAATATCTTTAGTTAGATATGAAAGCCTTTAGCAAGACCAAAGATTGCACCAGAAATTGAATTATTGCTCTACTTAAGGAGGCACATTTCTAATTCACTGTCACCTACAATAGTTTCTTTTGGTGTTTCTCATGACAGAGGTTGTATATAAATGTGCACTGCTGATTAAAACTAAGGAACAATCTGAATTTGTATTTTAAGGGACTTATTCTAGTCAGAAATCTGTAAATTTATTTTTCTGGTTTAACAATTACTGAGCAGCAGCAGAATGAATTTAGAATATAATGATTATGTTTATCTAACCTGTTAAGGATACAGTGGAATACTGTTCACATGTCAGGTCAGTAGTTAAAGGAGATGTCTGTGTGACTTCACTGAGAAATTCACAGAAAAGTAAATTTTTTGGTTCATATGATATAATAATTGCATTTTATAGACAGAGGGAGGAAAACATTCCACATTATTCAGTGAGTCCATTTAATATGGTTTTTTGAAAAGTCTTGATTTTAAACGTATATTGTTGATTATCCCTTTCACTTTTCCCCCCCTAATATTTAAATAAATACTTCAAATTTATTTTCAGTGTTCCAAGCTTATCTTGTACAGTGACTCAATATCTCAGTTGGTTCAATTAACCTCTTTAACCGAACAGCCTTCACTACTCTACTCCCCTGGTCCTTATCGCAGAAGAGCACAGTGGAACTAAGAACACCTTCTTGCCTCACCATACCATTTTGTTTCACAAACTATTTGGGCTGAATATGTGGGTTTATAAAAGGAGTATCATCAAGAGAATAGCTGCTTTCCCTGTAAACTGCTTTAGATAAAAATAGTACCAACCAGTTATTGAGAATTCAGCTATTTAAATACGGATGAATTTTCAGTTCCTTTTTTATTTGCTGGGTGACAGCCAGGATTGTAACAGGATAATGTTTCTGCAGGGTGGGGGGTTAGTTTTGCCCCAAATATCAGGGCAATTTTTCAAGGTTTTTAGGATGGCTTTTAATGTAGGAAGCTCCAGCTGAGTTCAGTGGTTCACAGCCTCCCCTAGGAAAGGTGCCCTGGACTCTGGACAGGTAAGTAGCTGTACATTTATTTCAGACCATAGTTTGTTGTTTTTCAGGCTGTGTCCATTCTGATAACTTGGTGATGTGTTTATTATTTTAAGAATGCATTTTATATGATTGTATGAAAATTCAAGGTGAATTCCTGACAAACCAAAATCACTAACATAATCCCCAGGATTGCTGTGAAGGGACAAGTCATCATTCATTCATAGTCCTTAGTAAAGGAAAGGTTCAAATTTTTCAAGTCAATAAATGTTATTAGATCAAGTTTCAAAACATCTGAAACAGGTATGAATGCAAATTAAATTTCAAACAACCACTAATCTTTCCAATTTTTACTGTAGAGAAATACAAAAGTGAATTTCAAAACAGCCCAAGGAAAAATCAGTCCTCCTTCAAATAATGTAGTGTAAATACAGGTCTTTTTAAAAACTTGAACACAGAAGTCTGGATATTGTGAAAGGAAATTAAATGAAACAAAAATCAACACAAACTGCTTCTGCTGTGAAATCCTGAAAGATCCCTTGGATCCTGTCTCCTTTGTGATCTCATTCTCTTCAATTGGTTCTATGTTACATATAGTAATTAAATCCACAAGAATACATAGCCTCATTGTCAACTTCTACTTTAATTTTTCTTCCCAAGTTTAATGTATGAACCAACAGTCTATATGAAAACGTGCAAAGTCTGGCAATCCAGTTTAGTGATTCTAAATGTAGCTGTAGTTTGGCTATAGAGTATGTAATCAGAGGAAAGCATAATTCTGTAGATTATATATCTAAATATCATTTAATTTCATATGTGTAACTGAGGGACTATCTAGCCTAAAACTTTTCTGTGTGAAAATATTATTTTAGTTTTTTGACAATAGTCCAGAGTTCTGGTTTTCTATTAGCAAAGAAACCCTTAGAGATAATCCCAGTAATTAGAGGTAATCCCAGTCAACCCCAGTAATTCCCTATTTGTTAAAAGAAAAAAAAAAAAAAAAACCCCCCGCCCCTTAAACCTTCAAATCCAGCTATGAATCAACATCACAAATCTTACATAATGATCCAAGGAATATTCTGAAACCTCTACTGAGCTGTGGGCAGGGATAAATAGAGACCATAAATTTAGACAGATTTCAGTTGACTATGAAACCACAAGTTTAGATAATGAGTTTACCATTTATTAATCTTCTGCCAGAGAATTATATGATGAGGTGTATTCTTTAGCTTTAAAAAATTACATTGTTGCCCTTTTTTTGAGGGGTGGAAAGAAAAGAATAGAAATAATTCAAAATGGAACTATTATATAATGTTTTTACAAATCAACATCTGTGCTAGGTACAAGGATTCAGGAGATGCACCTTGGTGGGAACTCAAAACAGGCTTCTAATAATCATAATCTAAGCCCCAATATTGTTAATAATCTGCACACTTTATTTATCTGAGTACCCAAATTTACTTAAACAATAATCCTAATTATAGAATTATAATTATATAATTATATAATTATATAAATATAGATAGAATGGGATATTTCATTGCACTACACTTGGATATAAAATACTTATTCCCAGTAGCAGAAGTGGAAGGATACTTTCCTGGAGCAGCTGGTAATACTGGAAATATTTTTCACAACATAGTATTGTTGTCCTTATTGGTTTTGATTTTTTCTGTTACAGTGCTTGCTACTACAAAGCTCTTCCTGTACTCTGCTCTCCTGAAGCGTTGCATGTATCCCAGGTACTTCTGAAGGAGCTGTCACTTCTGAAGCATTTCTGGTCTGCTGCTGCAGCCATGAGATTTAGATGACAGGCTGAATTTCTGCTTGAATATGGTTTTTGGATCCTTTCCTGGACAACACAGAAGCAATACAGAAAATTGCCAGTTCAGAATGAAGGTCATGGGAGGGAAGTCAACAAGAATGTCACATTGCTTTTTCAGGAAATCCAGGTGGGAAAAAACCTATCACCCTCTCCTCTTCTGTTGTTGTGGTTGTTGTTTTGCTTTGCATTGCTTCCAGAATGAAGGGGAGATAATAGGATACATGGCACAAAGATCATCAACTGCTGGGCATATTATCACCTCAGTATTGTGAGAATCACAAGAATTTTTAGTTGGCTTTAACCTCTCCATGGGTACTTGTGTAAACTTAAAAATCATGAAGATCTCTTTAGATTCTAAACAGAAGACCTAAATATTTTCACGTTGATAGGAGTTACACACACATCCTGGGTAAGTTCTCAATGTTTATCACAAAGTTTCATGACTATCAGAGAGTAAATCTTGCGTTTTCAGTTTAAAGAAGACTTTTATATTGACTTATATTTTGAAGTCCTGACATTCTTACATTCTTTTGTTCTTTATTTGAAAAATTTAATGCCTCACATTTTATAGTACCTGTCATGGATCTATGTCATGGAAGAGCTAGAAAGAAGTTATTTTGAGGCCTCTGCCTCAACATATTATTTTGAAGTCTCATTTGGAAACAGAGGATTCAGATAGGGTCAATTTCCAGGCTGAGGAGTTCATCAGTCAATAATTGCTCGCATTATTACAGCAGCCAGCTTCATATTGGAATTTGATTAATAAAATGTGCCCATTATTCCATTGTGGTACTAATTACACTGCAACTGCTGTTCAAAACTGAGCAAACTGTATCTACAATGTCATTTAATGAAACTAGATTTGAATGAAATATAACTTCAATGCTTCCTGTATAAATAGAAGGGCCTTGAGTCAGTACCGGTGTGAAGTAACTTCTGTGTCTCTTTTCATTGTCTTTGAGAAGCCTGTCTTATGATATTCTAGGAAAATCAATGAAATAATAAAAAAAGGATGGGGGAGGAAAAGAAATAACTGTTAGAAATTCTGTTTTGACAAAACCTCTGAATTTCAGAAGCTAATTTGGGGTGTTAAGAATTTAGCCCAAATAAAATTCTTATAATTCAGCATATTTATTACTTGGTTACAGGACTATGTAGCCTTATAGGAATCTGCTTTTAAGGATTTTCAAAGGACTTTAGATTATAGAAAATAATCAATCTGAAACAATTCTATGTAAAGATCCTGCCACAGCATATAATAATTTTTATTGAGATTTTAGATTTGCAGAGTAAATATTTATTTGTTGAAATACAACAAAACAGTTGAAAATGTTTCACAGTTAACTTGATCCTAGTCCTGAGGAATGATATGTCCACAAATCTTCCTTGATAAGTTGTCCTTAAAAGTTTCAAGACTTGCATCTTTGATTAGTGATTGCAGTTTCTGAAAAGGTTTAGATTTTTCTTCATTTATGTTCCTACATTGACTTACTAGGCTTATGGAAAATATTTGAGTATTTTGGGGGTTTGGGGGTTACATGTCTGTTCATGCTTCACCTTTTGTTGTGATGCATCACACCTGTTTTAGTCTGTTGTATCTTGGAACAGACACTATATGATACTGATGTAACTGACGTAGCCTATCCTGCTGTTTCTTACAATGAATAATTTACTGCAAGAACTGGCTTTTAAGACACAAAATAGCTGTTATGGCACTGTTTATTTCACTGATATTCATTGGGTAAAATTACTCAGTCTTTATGGGTAGTTACCTCTCTGGAGGAATGTAAATGGAATTGAGACTGTTCCATTGCCTTGGGTAGCAAAATATATGAGTGAACATCCATGTTAAACAGATGTAGTAGTAAGTATATTTTTTTGTTTTAATACGAATAATGAATGTTCCTCTTTCTTTTCAAAGATGGTATCATGTAGCATATTTTCCTAATTTTTATTTATGTTTAATAATTGCTTTTGATTGTAATCTTTGAGCATTTCTTTGGAATATAAGTGTCAGTCGTAATATATTAGAGAACCTTACTTGCATTTAAAATTCCTAAATCATTTAAAAATTAAGACACATAACATATTATGTACTGTATATTAATACTTTATGTAAAACACTGCTAAGATGAATCAGTGAATCTAGGATGACTAATTCTTTGCTAATTATGCTCTGTTCATCCTGACTGAACAGAATAGAATTGAGTGTATATGCATACCAAATTAGAAACATCAGATCGAAATCTCCTTCTGTTAAATATAAATACTTATATACCATGTTGAGCTCTACAGTCAGTTAGGGCATTTTAGTTTTGATGTTTCTGTCAAACTCCAGTGTATTGGATACACCTTTGTTTGGAATTGAGAAAAAATATCTCTACTTTTTAAAAAAAAATGAAAGTTAAGGACCATATCCTAAAAACATTAAGCAACTCAAAGAGCAGATTTAATGCTATTGCATTTATTCAGGAATGAACTTTTCTACTGTCTGGATGGAAGACTAATTGCAGCCCAATTTTTGCACAAATAGGGCTTGACCTTGCAAGATAGTGTATCAGACCTGGCTTTTTCATAGAGTGATGATGTGGCTCAGCTTCTTACACTTGATATTAAACTGGATGTCCAGTCTTTCAGTATTGTCTATGCCCTGTGTAACCATAGCAGCAAAACAATGTGAATGATTTGTGACATCTGATAGTCCAACTTGTCCAAAACCTGTAATGGCTGTGCAATTCCTACATTAGTGCTACTTCAATTTCTGTCTATTCTGTCAAAAAATGCATATAGCCTGATCACCTGACTACTTAACCACCTTTTTTTTTTTTTTGCCTATCTTTTTCTTTCATTACAGTGGTACTGAATTCACAGTGTTTTACTTTCCAGCGGGTGCTGTTTCTTTTGTTAAACACTACCATTAAAAGATCAATCCCTCTAATTTTGTGAACTTTGAATTTCTATAAAGAGCTCAGGGATACCACTTCTGTTGAGTTTACATATATGCTTCCTCAAAATTGCAATTTTAAAGTTCCTGAAGTATATGCCAAAATGTCATTTATGGTCCTGTGTAGGTACAAACTTGGGAAAACATTTAATACCAGGGTGTCATTAAGATGACCTTTTGGCAGTGTTTTGCTCTGTTTCAGCAAGCTGACTAATTGCAGAATTCACATATAAATAAAGTGTTTTTGTAACCATTTTGGAAGATGAGGAAATGTTACCAAGGAATGGCACTATTTTGCTGGTATTTCTAGCTGTTGAAGAGAAATGTCAGAACCTGGAGTTTTGAATGAGTATCATCATATGACAATTTCTTAAGAAGTGTCTTAAATCCTTCTTTTGTCATATTATATTTTGCTTTTATGTTCAGAAGGTAGGAAAAAAGAGTGTCTTCACAGTTCCTTTATGATATCCCAAATTTTCTGCAAAAGCTAGAAGTTCAAGACTTAAACGTTTTTCAGCATCTTCATTTCCTTCTCACAATGTAGATTTTGTTCTTATTGCCTTTATTATGGCAGATGCAGAATATTTTAAAGCAGTATATAAATGCATTAATCAGTGCATTTCTCCTGCCTTCTCTGTGCCTTTATTTGGTTGGTAAGATAACAGTGTTACAGGACAGCCCTTCATTCTCTGTCCTCTTGTACTGAAGAATGAATGAATGAGAGTCTTGATTACCTTACTGATAAAACTGGTTAAGTGCTATATTAATTAAAACATGTGGTTTTGAGGCTATTCTGAACTATTTATATGTGATTTAACTCATATCAGCAGCTAATTTGTATTTAATGCAAACTAATGGGTTTTATGTAAATGGAGCATGTGGCAGTCTATTTTAAAAACAAATTATCTGCAGTTCCATTTCAGTTATTTTAATTAAATTTAGAGCGTGTGTGCAGTGGGGAGGGATAAAGGATGTGTTATATATGAAGTGTTGATGATTAAAACCAATTTAAATATATAGAATAAGAAACAAGTGATTCTCTTAGCAGAAACACCTATTAATTTTCTGACATTTGCATTTGCTAAAAGAGTAGATACAAGATCAGGCAAGGGCATATGCCTAGTGTTTTTTGAACTGAAGAGTACAAATAATTCTTTGAGTTATTAATAACAATACTGTGAAGATTATCTTCACATCTATAAAATGCTTTGAGAATTATTGGTAAATTGCATTCTGAAAAAATGACAATATTGGATGAAGAAAATTGGCAATTATTTACTGATTTTGTTCCTTAACTACTATGTGAATCCCAGGTATTACCTTAGAATCAGTGGAACCAGCTATGCAATGGCTGCATTTGTTGTTTTAACACCAGAAAATAGATTATTTCAAGATTTTTAGCACAAACACAAATATTATCTACTGGTTTTGAAACCTGAAATGATTAGATAGTTATAGATATCTCTATCTTGTGCCTTATTTAGTTGAATTTCCTGAACCTGGCTGAATAACCAGATTCCTTGTATTTTTGTTTACTGTTTACTGTTCCAAGTACATTTGCTCACAGTATCTGCTCAGGTTCTTTGTGATTTTGTGTCACTCAACACTGACCGGTCTGACAGATTTTGATAAGAAATTCAGTGATAGATGCAAATATTTTCCAAACACTTCTCATCTTACCTGCCAGGCCAGGTAGGACATTACTGTTACTACAACTCTCCAAAGAGAGCAGTTATTATTGTTCATATTAACTGTTGCCTGTGGATAAAAGCTGTAAAGGTTAGAATATATTTCCAGAAGCTTAAACTGGGTCTTCATCAACAATTCTGTTATATCCCCAACATCTTGTGTATAACAAGTCAGTAAGATGCTAAACTGAACTAATGTTTTAGTGTCATCAGTGATGGAAAGATCAACTAAAAACAACAGTTTGCTGATGTTAATCCTACTTCCACTGACTGTCTGACAGTTTCTCTAATTTCAAAAGTTGCAATGGGAGCTTTTGCTTTTTCCCTTGGTCCCATTGCAAATACCATGACTTTTGTTAATTCCTCAACATTACAGGGTTTGTTCAGTTGAAATGAAAACTCACATTTGGAAGTATAAATATTCTGATTTTATTACAAACTAGAAAATCAAGTAAAACCTCCTAAGGTTTTATTCCCCAAAGAATTTCCTCTTGAAACAGGTTATTTTAATAAAAAGGTACTTAATCCAGATTAAAAAAAAGTAGATCAGCACATTTTTTGACTATGTTTACATCTAGATTTGCACACACAGACCTGATCAACATGCAATGTTGGTCATGTTTAGCAGAGAGCAAGACTCTTTCTCAATTCTGTTCCCCTAATGAAACACAACATAAACATATTACTTGAAAATAATGAAGGTTTACACTAATTTTTAAAATTCAGCAATTGCCTCTATGATGTACTGAATAAAGACCAAAATATTTTAAACACTGGCTAAAAATGTTATGAAATAAATATAACTTGCACATTGAAAGAGTTATTTACAAAAGGCAATGTTCATTTTCTCTTTCTCATATGTCAGCAGAAGCTTTGTTTGCCCATAAAGGGTGAACTAATTTAAACAGGATGCCAGAGTATTTACCCAGCTGATCCGGCTGAGAAAATGAACAAAACTACTTGGTTGCTATCAATACATAGAACAACATTCTGGGGGAAAAAAAAAAAAAAAAAAACCAAAAAAAAACCAAAAAAAACCCCCATAATATATTGACCAGTAAAAGTTCCTTTTGACCAGTAAAAGTTCCTTATGTCAGTGACCTTTGAGATCTCCTTTTCTATCCCCTCTGCACCTTCCAATATAAAATACAGTTTGCCAGACTGCTCTTTGTGCAAGACTCTCAGTTTTTATTTTTATATTAAAAAGTCATAAAGCAATGTATGTGACCAAATCTCCAAATGCAGGAAATAATATTAGAAACTGAGAAAAATTCTCTTATCTAATAATATATCTATGACTCATAGGGCTTCTGCTGGTCAGAGATATTTGCCATGATTGATGCTTTTCTTCTCTCACTGACCATTTCTCACTAACTCTTGCCGGTCTTGTAAGTCTTTTTTTTTTTTTTTTTGATGAGTTGGAAGATTGGATTGGCTGTATTGCAAAAACTCTGATCTGTTGGTCATAAATTGATGCCATATTCAAATGTTTATTTTGGATGATGGGATTTGCTGAAATCATGCATTATTCCATGGATTTGCCAGTCATACTGAGTTGGACTCTACAATCCAACTGTAGAGTTGGGATTATTTTGTGCTGTCTCTGCTGTCTTGGTTCCAGACTAATATATAGTCATGGATGAGAACTAATTTACTTTTTTTGGATTATGTGTGCTATGACTTTATCAATTTATCAGCATGTAGGACAAATCCTTACCTACTGTTATGCCAGTGAGATCCCTGGTTTTACAGCTGGCATCTCCCTATATACTACTGCAGAAATATCCCTGTATACCTGCAGTGTCCCTTAACCCTTAGGTAATTTTTATCTGTATTAAAATATTGCCCTGAGAAAGACATCTAAGAATTAGATTTTTATTTGTGTATGTTGGCCCTAGTGAAACCATATGGTCAACCCATCTGCATTTTTTTTTAATTCTGATGCTTAAAGCATCTAATATGTACTGCAAATATATCAAACATATGCTTATAATTTTTCCAAGTTTTTTAATTATTTTGTGTGCTTCAATATGTTCACTTATGCTTTTTTATCTCTAGTAGTCTACATAATGAGTAAGAGGTGACAGTCTTACACAACTATTTGGAGGCTTCATACTTAATATATTTCAAATGTCCTCATTTGTGATATAAGGGAAAACTGCTTTTATCCAGAGAGATACTTAAAAAACCCTGGAGTTTTCCTTTCCTTATCTTACATTAGACCCTTCTGGTGGAGAAATTTTTTCTAATATCTAACCTAAACCTCCTGGGGAACAACTTGACACTCTGTCCTCTTGCCCCATCATTTGCTGCCTGGGAGAAAAGATCAATCTCACCTGGCTACATCTTCCTGTCAAGTGGTTTTGGACAGTGCTAAAGTCCATCCTGACTGGACTCTACGCTGAACATCCCAAGCTCTCTGAGTTGCACCTCACCAGACTTATACTCCAGACCCTTTCCTAGGTCTGTTGCCCTTCTGCATACACTCCTGCCCCTCAATGTCCTTCCTGTATTGAGAGGTCCACAACTGGACCCAGGGTTTGAGGTGCAGACTCACCAGTTCTGAGAATGGGGGAAGGTCACTGCCCTAGTCCTGTTGGGCACACTGTTCCTCGTGTAGGTCAGGGGCCACTGCTCCTTGGCCACCATGGCATGGTTGGCTCCTGTTGAGCAGTGGCAGCTTTCCAGCCCCAAGTCTGCAGTGCTCTGGAGGGTTGTTGCTATTCAAGGGCAGGACCTGATATTAGGTCTTGTTGAGTGTTATTCCACTGGCCTTGGAACACTGATCCATCCTGTCAAGATCCCTCAGCAGAGCCTTCATACCCTCAGACAGATCAGCTCTTCCACCCAACATGGTGTCACCTGCAAACTGTTTGAAGGTGCAGTTGATTCTCTCATCCAGAGAGGACAAGAAGGACTAACCCCAACACTGACCCTGGGAAACCCCACTGGTGACTGTCTGCCAGCTGGATGTGTGTCCTTACACCACCACTCTCAGGGCCTGGCTATCCAGCCAGAATTTTACCCAGGAAAGTGTGCACATGTCCAAGCCATGAGCAAACATTCATTCAGTAAATAAAGAAATAAAAAATTACCTAAAGAGGGACGTGAAGAGATGATACTTTTCATTTTGAGTGACCACAGACTAATAATAAAAAAATACTGGGAAAATTTATGTAAATATGGAAAATAAATAGATTAATTCTGATTTTTATTTTAGGGAAAAGACTAAATTATTTTTTCTGGAAGATAGTATTTTTTAAGATTGTGGTGACATTTTCTTTCTTCCAGTCCTCAGGAATCTCTCCTGACTGCCATGCCCTCTCAAAGATGATTGAGAGTGGAATAGCAATAATATACATCTATTCTCTCAACATTCTTGGGTGCATTTCTTCAGGGCCCACAGACTTGTGGATGTTAAACTTGACTAGGTGGTTTCTAACCCAATCTTCCTCAATCAAGGGGAAGTATCCCTTTTTTCAGGCCTTCTTCCTGGTCTCCTGGGTCAGGCATTCCTGAGGCCAGCATTTATAGCAAAGACTGAAGCAAGGAAGATAGTCTTATCTGCAACCTCTCTTGCAAGGGTCCCTATTCCATTCAGTGGAGGGCCTACATATTCCCCAGTATATTCCTTTTGTTATTGATACATTTGAAGAGGCCTTTCCTTTTATTCTTGATGTCCTTAGCCAGATTGAATTTCAAATGGACTAGTCACAAATGTGATTGCTTTTCACTGAAATGGTGAAATCATTCACACTAGAGTCTCTTCCATTTTCAAGAGGGCCACTCAAGCAATAGGGTAAGAGAATGGTTAGCCATGGTAGTGCTAACCAGGGTCTGGTAAGTTTAAGATACAAACACATTCTTTATTTTTATTATGGTTATCACTGTCTCAGTTGCCAGTGGAAACCAACACTCATTGGGAAAAAGATAAGGTTTCTGGCAATATTGTTACCACTTGCAGGAATACTTTGCAAATCCTGTTAGAAATTTCAGCATGTTTTTATGAGAAAGGAAAGTATTAAGCTGTACATCTAGTCTGAAGATTTCTCATTTTGGTATCCTGAGAATGAGGTTTTGGTGAAGGTAGATAGAGGGGCACATCACTAGGGAGTCAAGAAAAGGTGAATGTTTTATTTGGTGATATTGGAATACATGAGGGCTACTTATGAGTCTGGTCAATTTAAAGGACCAGGTACAGATGAAATGGATCCACAGGGATAGTTATTTTCAACCTGAAGGCATTGTCAAGATAATTCCAAGGCTTTCATTCCCATTTTCTAACTACATACTTAGACTTTTATCCCAAAATGTAAGTAGAGATGAGCAGAGGAAGTAAAAAATTTGTATCCACAGATTAGGTTTGCTTGGTTTTTTTAAATTAATAAACTGGAATGAATTCTTGAAAAAATTGCCACTTGAAATTTACTGAAAAGCAGTACAAACGCATTTTGTGCCTTCTCTTCTTAAGAGTTTAACTGTCACAGTGCTTTAATTCCTTCTTCTACACAATTTTCTTTCACATACTTTTGATTTTATTATGTAATTAATGATTTCCATTAAATCAATATGCAATCCAAACTATTGATAATTCAACAAACTTTCTTTGTGCTTAAGAGTAAGGGTACAATAGTCACTTACCTCTGAAATGAGAGGGAAAAAAATACAGAGATTTGTTTCTACACCATTTATAATTAATATGTATTTCTTCTGTTATACGAATAGTTTATGTCAAGAACTATGTCGGAAACACAGTACAATAATAATTGTTTTAAAAAAAAATTCTCTCTTTGTCTAATGTATGTAGATACTCTATTTCTTTTACGATTGTTTTGTGCTAATGCAAGATGCATGGCATTTTTTTTTAGTTAAGATACATCACAGAGGAGCTCACTTTGTACCAAAAATTATGAACCACACTCTAATCAGTCTTCAGTGTGATTCAATGGGGAATTTTGTTAATATCTGCTATATAAATTTGTCAGCCATAAAGTGGGGAAAAAAGAGTAATGATTTCTGTTGCTGCATTCTTTTAGTTTGCTTACTTATTCCCTAGTGAAAACCTGCAAAGTCTCTGTGTTCTCTTACTCACATTCCAAAGAAATTTATGTTTCCATACTTTCCATATTTTTTGAAGATATACATGAAAGCTCTGTTAAAGTGGGGAAAGCTCCCTCTGTTCTGCAGCAGTGTACTTCTCAAGGATTTTCAGCACTAAAAATAGTTATCATTCACAGAAAGAGGGACAGGATGTGATTGCTTTCCTTTATGTATTATGAGCATTTGTACACAAGTAAAACCATTGTCTTGTCTCACAAATTGAGTAGTACTTCTGTGAATACCTTTGCATTGCCTTTGAAGCAATGCTTACCTGAAGGCCTTGCCTGTTGGTATCAAACAAGATACAAGAGACTGGATCTAACTTTTCTTTCACAGATAAAGGCATTGACAATAGTGTATTCCAGTCTGGTTTAAAAGAAATATCTCTTATCTTTAGTTCAATCTGATTACCTTTCTTCATTTAATTATTAGTTTCTATTGACAAAGAACCAAACATGCTCATTAGGTAGTGAAACACAGTAGATGTATACATTAAATTAAAGGGTAGAGCCTCTAAGTATTTAGAAACCTATTAAATGTAAAGTCTTATTGACTTGCAATTCCTCCTAGCAGGCATATCCTTTTAACAGATTTTAATTTAGTGGAGCAGTGTTTAGCTTAGCTTGGCTTAGAATATTGGCTTCTCTTAGAGATGACAAAGAACAACAAAGGATATTTATTAATAATATATTGACTTTAATAGCAACTTTATTTCTTAGTCAAGCTTTGGTCAAATCTGCTCTGTTATATGTGTAAGACACAATTATAAGTATGCTTGTAGTTAGTTATAATGGGATTTGAACTAGAATATATTTTGGGAGGTAGATAAAGAAGGGTCTGAAGTGGATGGAAAATATGAACCTAACAGCAAATTGAGATGTAAGGATGTATTTTACATTTGCTTGTGAGACCAAAACATTCTGGTGGTTTGAAAGGTGTGTAAAAGCACCAACTACTTGGAAATTATAAAAAATGTAATTTAAAAATGTATGTTAGAGTCCTTGAAATATTAAGGCCTTGGCAATATTTGGCATATCTAATTGATGCTGAGCTGAATACTGCTTGATGATATGCTGCTACAGTGTCACTGTATCTATGCAACCAGTGTATAAGGAGTATCTTTTTTCACTTGATTCTCTCATGTTAATGCCTTCAGTGATGCTTACATACTACTTCCCCAAAACTGGGCAGAAGAAGATGTAAATATAAAAGCCTAGGGGACATAAGTATCTGTGATCTAATTCCTGTCAGTAAACCTTCATCATTTTCAAGGTCAATGCTGTGATGGCGGTCATTTTAAAGCAACTGCAGCTTGTGGAGTAACATTTGACATTTTGCTGACAACCAGTCTCAATTTTACAAGCCAATAACCAACCACTAAGCAGTTTTTGCAAACGTTTTGGCAAGACCACCAGTAGGTAGATGCCTACAGCTGCAATATGAGGACAATGAGAAGAATGAGAAGGATGCTGACCAACTGCTTAAATCGATTTCTTGGATTGGTTTTTCTTGGTGCAGCAGTGTTTATGGGTTCACAAAACAAGCACTGAACAACATTTTGAAATTGTTAATTGCTAATTGTTTGGTGATTTTGCATTGATTCTTTCACATTGTCCTGGTGCACAAGAACACATTAGCCAGAAAGCCCTAACCTTTTGCCTTGTGAAATCTGCCACCTTCCATTGCAGTAGATGATAGATCAGCTGTTGCAGGCAGATAAAAATGGGACTATTATTTGTATTATTTTTAATTTCAGAGCCAAATTTCAGTGGACATATAATTGTCCTTGTGCTGTGTGCAATATTTTTACATACTGCCTAGAAGTATAAAAAAATATTCCATGATCTGGTGTAAAATCCAGTAGTGTGATTTCTCTGTACGCCATAAATTTTAATTATCCTTTCCACAATTTTTTTTTTATGCAAAATGCTGTTTCTAGGGACTTTCATACTTATATCACATGGAATATGGATATGTTATTGCTGGATTAATCATGAAAATTGTAAACTATGAGTGCTGCTCATCATAGTTGATTAAAACCCAAACAAGATAATCCAAAAAGTCTTAGTAATTGAAGTAACAGTAATCCTGAATATGAGTGGTGGCAATGAGGAAGTTTTTAAAGCAGTGAAAACAGCAGTTTGAAAAGCAACATTGCAAATTATCAGATTCAACTACCTTAGTTTAATTAATTTAATATCAAATGTTAATCATACTGAGAGCAATGGAACCACTGAGAAAACAATATTAGCCCATTAAAAAGGTGTTTTAAAAGCTTTTTTCAAAATTTTTTTGAAAACCTTTTTTTTTTTTTTTTTTTTTTTTTTTTTTTTTTTTTTTTTTGTGGGAAAGAGCTATTTTTAGGTTTTTCATAGAAGGTACTGCTGGGAGGCTCTGGGAGATAGACCTTGCAAAGCAATTCACAGTCCAGTGATAAATATTAGTTAGTTGGTGTGTGCTACATGGATGAGAGTTCCACCTTCTGGAATATTTTTTCCTTCTAGAAGTCTTTCTTAAGACATCTCATCTATCCTTGGTAGATAAGATCTTCAAGACCATTGAAGTCTGTAGTGAGAGGTGTTTGATGATATTTTCCTTCCTGAGTGGGGAAAGAGCATGTCTTAGAAGAGATTTTCTGGGTAATTTTAGGAAATCTGATAACTGCTTTTTGGATTTTTCTATGATCCATAACCTCACAGATGTGTGAACTCCATGGCTGTATCAGAAACTTTCTTGCCTTCAAGAATTTTGTTCCTCTCTCTATGTCTTCCCTGAGAAATTTCATTCATTGCTGAGTTTGGCCTTGACTACTCAATTGTCTGAATAAGGGTGTGCAATACTGTGTTTGACTTATACATATAGCTCTAGAAATGTCTGAAATAGACTCAAGACATTCACCCAGTTTGCATATTGTGCCTATGCAACAGTGCTGGGTTTGGTACCTGATCTAGTGTCTTTCCATCTGCCTCCAATTAAGAGTGGATATAGCTAAGCATGTTATGCATTCACACCTTCATCTGACTTTTAATAATTCATAATGCAAAAGCTTTTCTTTCCCCTTCCCCTTCCCCTTCCCCTTCCTCTTCCCCTTCCCCTTCCCCTTCCCCTTCCCTTCCCCTTCCTTCCTTTCCCCTCCAAGTTGTCTGACACCAATACAAGCAGATAGCATGCATATTTAGAAAGGCTAAAGGGAATCCTGCAAGATGCTCAGATGCTCATTGTTATTACTCAGCTGAATGGTCCCAGCTGGCATTCTACATGCATCACAAGGCATCATCACTGATCTTGGAATGAGCAACAACCATTTCTTTCTTCCAGTGTCTGAGCCATAAAAATGAGATATACTCAGAAACTGTGTCAAAGTAGATGGAATTTTCTGAGCATTCTTTGGGCCATCTGGGATAAAAAAATATATCTTTTTGGTCTTGATAACTGACAAGGATTTCTGGATTTCTGCATATATGTTGAGATTATTTAATTTAAAAAGTTTCCTATAAATTAGTGTGGTTGAAATTACTCTTTCTGCATTTTAAGATATCTGGAATATATGGAGTGTTGCATGTTTTGAAATGTACTTTATAAAAAGTTAAGAGACAGCAAAGATAGAAAAAAGACCCCCACATATGTATGAAAATACTGTGATGGCTATACAAACTGATACAGTATCTTCTGTTCTTCACACTCCATTATTAAATATATAAGGACCTGATTTTTCTTTGTCAGTTTTAATTACTGTACAAGAGAGCTGAGCTTGCTAAGGAATGAAGGCTGTTGATGTGTCAGAACAGGAGAGGTAATATGAAAAGGGAAATGGGGATGACAAGTGGAAGAGTTACCACTGGGCTAAAACTCCTAAATGTACACAACCCCTGTGACTGCTAACAGATTCCCACCCACCCACCTACCATTGAAAACAACTCCACTATGAAGTGCTCCCTACAAGCCTGTCTCACAACAATTCCTATTCAGCTGCTGCTGAATAAGTAGAAATGGTCCAGTTCAGGATGCCTCCTGTCACAAAGAGCAAGAAGAAGAGATCTAGAGAAGGTTCCAATGACTGGCATCTTCTGCTTGTTTGTGCACTATGGCAGGAGTGACAAGTGATGAGAAAAAGTATTGTGACAGTTCTCTTTTTCCTATCAAATCCTCTCTAAAAGAACAAACGAAAAATGAAAAATGAAAAGTATGAAGCAGAAGTATGAAAATAAGTATAAAAAAATGGAAAGGAGAGCTGAACTGTTTATGCAAGGTTGGGGTTGTTTTCTCTTTTTTTTTTGTTCCTCTTCCCCTCTTTCTTATAATCATCAACTGCATGGAAAGAGTGTATAAAACACAGTATATGGTCACATCAAATGAAACACACTCTATTAGTATTCAGAAATACCTATCTTAACAAAATCTTATCTAGGCCAACTCATCTTTGTTGGCTTGACGCTGGAAAGAAACAGCATGGAGGTAAGTAGAAGAGTCTATCCTAGTAGGGTGCTAAGCAGTAGGGGATACTAAGTTAAGGACTGTCAGCAAATATGCACGGTACAGGTACTTGCTTTTCTTGTAAACAGAAGCTAAAAAACTTTCAAACAAGAACACTTATTATTTTGCTCATTCACTTTACCTTGAGCAATTTGGCATGAACACAGTGAAAATCTGAGATTTTGCTCAGAGAAATGTAGGAAAATAATTCTTGCAGATTGTCAGAACTTGACTGAACACGATTTAAAAATCTGCTCTGACAGTACCTTTTGAACTAGAACCAAACTAGATAACTTTTGGAAGTCACTTCTAACTTATGAGGTTCTGTGATTCTGCTAAGAAAAGTATCACATGCATGCTGTCTTGTGTGAAGGCATAGCATCTGAGTTAGCCAAATCCTAAGGGGTAGGGAAACTCCTAGGGTAATATACTAGTTGTGTGATTTTTTTTTTCCCCCTAGGACCTGACAGAACTATGTGCAGGTATTAAAGGAAGTTAAGTCATAGATTGAATTTGGCATGTCAGTGCATAGTTCCCCACAAGATTTTGTTAACCTTAAGATTGAACTATGAAAGTAAGGGAAGTTTGGTCTCTGAACATGGGATTTGTAGAATCATGAAGCTGAAAAAGAGAGGGAGTTGCTAATTATATAGAAGAGTTTTGGGGGTTAAGCTGGGTCCAGTGGACACAGCAGTCAAGACAAATAGGAGGTTCAGTGCCTGGTCTGAGAGCCACACGCAGATTTAAGCTTAGGATGATCTTGTGATCACTGATAGCAGCAGGACCTGGTTATTTTGATAAACTGATGTTCCTGGAATCTGAACAATCAAGAAATGTGCTGTTCTTGATTCTTTGGCTGTTTAGTGTGGGATGTAACTGAAGGAACAGCTAATTCCATGTGCAGATGTATCCTTAACTGAACATCTGTAGTTATATATCAGCAGTATTTGAGATCCACTTTCCTTACTAAGTTTGTAAAAGATACAGATTGTTCACTTCAGTAGTTGATATGCTAATGCTTTTTCTGGTTGTTTTTTAAGGCTATTATTACTGATCAAATAGAAAATTTTAGACAAATAATTATATTAATTAATAGTCAATTAATTCATTATTAATTAATAAAATTATACAACTAATATTGCAAAGATACAACTTGGAGAACAGTGAAAGATACTATGTTAACTTGACAGTGATTAAGGGTGAAGGGAGATGGGAGAGGATAGATTTTCTCACTTTTTACTTTTCTTAACATTTAAATTAAAAGAATTAGTTTCCCTCCTTTGTGATCTGGTGTCCTTCCCTGTCTTGCTTACCACTTTCTCCTTCCCCATCCCCTGCTCCCAGCACAAAATACATTCACAGTGCTACCCTACAATGTATTGAAATGTGGGTGGTTTCTTGTTATTTCCTTTTTTTTTCCCCTCTATCTGCCTCCAACTCCCCCAACTGTAATGTTTCTGTCTTATCCCATGCATCTTTTTTTTTTATCTTTAATAAAGCATTCTTCAGCTCCATGAAAATTCTATGATATTCAAGAAAGACTATGGAAACTTGGTTCTAACTACAGGAATTGGGGAATGAAATCTTAAGGCTGACAATGTTAACACAAAGACAGCAATACAGCATTACTTTAGTCATTAAATTACATTTCAATTTACTTGTGCCACTTCACGACTGAATGCATTTTGAATTTGCAAGACTAAAATAAAAAGACAGAAACAGGCAGGAGGCTCCACTGCCATCCTTTCAGTCTTCTTGTGGACACTCATCAGCATTTCATGTGGAGCCTCACAAGTGTTCACAAAATTGAATTACCTCTCAAATTACCATTTTGCCTATTTTAATGTTTTCCACTCCCTTCAGAAGATGTTCTCTAAAGATATATCACTTGCCTAATCAGGTTTCCGTATCATCACAGCTGTCTTCAAAGTAAAATGCATTAAAAGTGCATCCCTTCATCTATTTACAGAAATTAACATAAAGAGTGCTTCAAGTATATTCTGAATGACAGGCTTTTTGCCATGGCCAAGTGAAAGACTGTTCCCTGGCCAATCAGAGATTGCTTTGCTGTCCATTAAAATTGGTCAGTATGATATAATTTGGCTTTCTTTAACAAGATGGAAGCATCTTCCCATTCCCTTTGAGGATCATGGGTTTATCTCATTGCAGAATCAAGACCTTCAGATGAAAGCAGCCCTAACAGACTTTCTTTTTCTCAATGTAAGTCTAACTGTGAAAATTTAAGTAAACTTTATAAATTTTATATAGGACTCTTGCTGGCCCAAAACACAAGGTCAAAGTTAGCATGTGCTAATTATGCAAATCCAGCATTCGCAGCAGGTATGGTGGGACATTCCTGGCTATGAACAAATCTACTTTTATGCTGTAACTTCTCTGCGGGGCTGAGTGACTGGTTACACAGAAAGATCTTAGGTAGCTGAGTGTAGCCTGTTTTAGTGATTACCTGCTTTCATGCAAATCCATAAATAATTTAGATTTTAGGGTGAGAGTCCTTTTAAAAACATAAATCCATTTAAAATCCATTAAAAATATAATAACTATGGAGAGATGTGGAAAAACTCTTGATGGTCAGCCTTTTGCTGGTGCTATGATCTACTTATCTATTTCTATAATTTTCATGTTTAGAAATATAAGACTATTTATGAATAATAATGATGAGAGTAATGGAAGTTAATTATGTCATTGCTGGTGGTGTTCATTTGAAGCGCTGCCTATGAGAGTGCAAGCTATGCGGTACTGCTGGCTTTTAGAGAACCAGACACTACAACACTAATAGTGTAGAATGAGCTATTGGCTTACTATCTTTTCTTCCATTTAAATGTAATTTATTAACACCTGTTAAACAGAGCAGTAAGTAAAAATTACATTGCTACTGCTGACCTGTAGGAACTCTAATTTCTGCTAAGCACTTCTGTCACCAGCAATATATGGAGGACAACTGTTTGTCACAGTTGGTGAGTGAGCCCATCAGGGGAAAGACTATGTTGGATCTGTTGTTTGCAAATAGAGATGGGCTGGCAGATATGGTTGGAGGCTGCTTGGAGCAGGGTGATTGAGAAATAGAGTTCTCGATATTTGGTGACATCAGGAGGAGCATCAATAAGAATTCCAGAGGGCAGACTTTGGCCTATTTAGGAGACATATTCAGAGAGTTCCTTGGGAAGTAGCCCTCAAAAATGAAGGCGCCCAGGAAAGGTGGATGTGCTTCAAAGCAGAGATCAAGAGGGCACAGGAACAGACTGTTCCTGCATGCCAAAAGATTAGTCGATGAGGAAAATGAGCAGCCTGGATGGGCAAGGAGATATTTGAAGGAACTTAGGAATAAAAAGAGGATGTATTATCTTTGGAAGGAGGGTCAGGTCTCTCAGGAAGTATTTAAGGAGGTAGCTAGGGCATGTAGGAAAAAATTAGGGAGGCCAAAGCTCAGTTTGAACTTAATTTGGCAACTTTTGTAAAGGATAACAGAAAATGTTTTTACAAATATATTAATGGCAACAGCAAGGTTAAACCAACATTTCTTCTTTACTGGATGAGGGAGGAACTTAGTAACTGCAGATGAGGAGAAGGCAGAAGTGCTTAATGCCTTCTTTGCCTCAGTCTTTAGTGGGAAGTCTACTTGTCCTCAGGACAACTGTCCTTCTGGGTTGGCAGATGGTATTAGGGAGCAGAATGGTTATCCAAGAGGAAGCAGTCAGAGAACTGCTGAGCCACTTGGATATTCATAAATCTATGGAAGCAGATGGGATCCATCCAGGGTGATGAGGGAGCTGGTAGATGAGCTTGTGAAGCCACTCTCCATCATTTACCAACATCTTGGCTCACTGGTGAGGTTCCAGATGACTGAGAGCTGGCCAATGTGATGCCCATTCATAAAAAAGGGTGGGAAGGAGGATCCTGGTAATTACAGGCCAGTCAGCCTGACCTCAGTATCAGGTAAGGTTATGGAACAGTTTATATTGAGTGTCATCACACAGAACTTACAGGATGGTGAGGGCATCAGACCCAGCCAGCACAGGTTTAGGACGGGTAGGTCATGTTTTACCAACCTGATCTCCTTTTATGACCAAGTCACCTGCCTGGTGGATGCAGGAAAGGCTGTGGATGTTGTGTACCTGGACTTCAGCAGGGCCTTTGACATGTCTCCCACTGCATACTCCTGGAGAAGCTGCAGCCCATGGACAGGAGCACTCTTTGCTGGGTTCAGAACTGGCTGCATGGCTGGGCCGAGAGGGTGGTGGTGGATGGTGCTGCACCCAGCTGGCAGCCAGTCACCAGTGGTGTCCGTCAGGGCTCTGTGCTGGGGCCTGTTCTATTTAATATTTTCACTGATGACATGGATGAGGGAATTGATTCTTTCATTAGTAAATTTGCAGACAATGCTAAGCTGGCAGCGTGTGTTGAGCTGTTGGAGAGTAGGAGGGCTCTGCAGAGAGACTTGGAATGTTTGGATGGATGCGCAGAGTCCAACAGGATGAAGTTTAATAAGTCCAAGCTCTGCATTTTGGCCACAATAACCCACTGCAACATTACAGACTGGGGACGGTGTGGCTGGACAATGCCGAGGTAGAAAAGGACCTGGGGGTACTGGTTGACAGCTGACTGAACATGAGCCAGCAGTGTGCCCTGGTGGCTAAAAAAGCCAATGGCTTCCTGTCCTGTATCAGGAATAGTGTGGCCAGCAGGAGCAGGGAGGTCATCCTTCCCCTGCACTCAGCACTGGCGAGGCCACACCTTGAGTGCTGTGTCCAGTTCTGGCCCCTCAGTTTGGGAAGGACATCGAGACACTTGAGCCTGTCCAGAGGAGCCAACGAGGCTGGAGAGGGGCTTGGAGCACTGAAGCCCCCTGAGGAACGACTGAGGGAGCTGGGGTTGTTTAGCCTGGGGAAAAGGAGACTCAGGGGTGACCTTATCTACAACTTCCTGAAAGGGAGTTGCAGTCAGGTGGGGGTTGGTCTCTTTCTCCAGGCAGCAACTGACAGAACCAGAGGACAAAGTCTCAAGCTGTGCCAAGGGAAATATAGGTTGGATATTATAAAAAAGTTTTTTACTGAGAGAGTGATAAAATACTGGAACTGTCTGCCCAGGGAGGTGGTGGAGTCACCATCCCTGGATGTGTTTAAAAAAAGATTAGATATGACAGTTGGTGCTATGGCCTAGTTGAGGTGTTAGGGCATGGGTTGGACCTGATGATCTTGAAGGTCTCTTCCAACCTAGTGATTCTGTGATTCTATGATTCTGTGATTCTATGATTCTGTGATTCTGTGGTTAGAAAGCTAAGGTTGGATAGATGAATAAAGGACAACAGAGCACAGCCTCAAAAAGAAGCAAATAAATTATTTGAATGAATGTGGAACTCACTTTATTTTTTCAGAAACGTTGATCTATTGTCTGAAAATAGGCTTATCAGAAGAAACTTTTCAACAACCTTCTATTGTTTTTACCATCTCTGGATTTTACGTAGTTATAAGGTAGTCCTCCAATGTATATTCTATAAACTCTAATGTCTCTATTTCATAGCAACCAAACTTTGAAGTAGCATCCCAACTATACCAACACTCTTATATTCCTTTACCTTTCAAGTGGTCAGATTAGCTCTGAGCACCTTTTCTTCTTGCTCCGTGCAAAAATTGTCATATTCCTTATCCTTCCAAAAAGTGCTTAAGAGTGCCAAAATGGCTTGAAAAGAATATGGTTTGGGGGTTTTTTATGCTCTTCCCCACTCCACAGGAGAATATCCAGCACATAGGAACAGTTAATGGTTGCATATCAGATAGGCTTAGGACCTGAGACCAGGGGTGAGTCTATGTGCACAAATTGTCCTTTAATTCATGCACATCTTAAAATGTCCCATTTTGATACCCATCTGAATATTTTTTCTAAATAATTTCATAGCATAGCCTATCAAATTTTCTGCAGTATTAATCATTTTTTCTTGCTGATTTCTTTTGTAGTGTATCTACACTGTTGTGGAGTTTTAAGTAAAGAAGACATATCTGCATATTTTCAAAAACCTGTAAAGTTTCAGGTTTCTTCAAGCTAACTTATTTTTCATCACCATAAAAGGTTATGTCATGGGTATGGTTCTTCTTGTAAACTCAACATCCTCAGCAGTTACTGATATGCAACTGCTCCGTATGTGTTGCAAGGACCAAATATCCAGTAATAAACCATATTTCATGTGAGCCAGAGAAGTTAACAAGTGTGTAAAGCATATACCTAATATCTATCCCCATGGGCCAAGAAATGCAGGTACAAAACTTGCCATTGTTGAAGTCAAACTGGGCATATGTTTTGCAAATGGCTATAAAAGAATGGACAGTGTCAAAACAGTTGTATTCATGAGTCATATCTGTTGAGTAGGGCATCCCAAATATTTAAAAAATAACTATGCTACTGGCAGAAAAAGCCCGCCTAGCATGTGCAGAAAAATCCACATGCCTCTTGGGAATGTCAAGTATTGTTTAGAAGATAGAGCTATAAAATAACCGCAATCTTTTTTGAAATTACAGCATTTTAGATAAGAATCATGTAAACATTTATAATCCCTTAAACCTAATTGGGGTAACTATAACTACTTTAGAAACTACTCCAATACATTATTAAAAATAGTTAGATGATGTTCATGATCCTTCAACAATTGGGAAAATTTTGTTTTCAATAGGGAGGAAGAAAAGGTACATGCAAAAGAAACTAGTATTTGTTGCTATCTTTCTCCTTGGTGTCTTAAGTAACAATGAAAAATTCACAAAAAAAGTAGTTTCCTATCATCTTCAATTAGACTTGGAAAGTTTCATCTCATCCAGTAGTCATTACTTGTTCGTTTATCTGGTAGCTCTATGAATTTGTATTCTTAAAGCATGGGAAAATGGGAACCATTTAAGGTTTGAGAATTAATGCAAAGTATTGACAACTTTTGAGGTGCAAGAATGCACAAATAACACTAATAGAGAGGGAACTACTGTAGTAAAGTGACTTTACCAGTGCACCATACTGTTTTTATTAGTAACTCTAGCCTCCTCTTTTTCTATTTATAACTAAACACTGAGAGGAAACAATGACACATTTTTGAAATCTTAACAGCTCAGAACACTGGTTTTCTGGTCTCAAGAGAGGGACCTGATGATCCTAAGCCATGTTTCAGCCCCCAGCCTGTCTGTGTGTGCTGCTGTCGCTGGCATATGACTCTTGCTTCCTGAGGAACTTCCACTTGCCATTGAGATGAGCATTTACAATGACAGAGGTGTTCAACATTGTGAAAACTTGAGATTTGTTCGTGACATTTCCTTTATAAAGACTTTTATTGGATTATTGTTCTCCACTGCTTCAGAAAGTGGGTACATTTCTATCAGTCTCTGAAAATTTGCATGTCATAACACTGATATAACCAGTAGTTTTGTCCCTGGGATGACTGTAAAAGTACTACTTATAATGAGTTAAAAATAAATATAGCAAAGAGACAGTTTCCAAGAGATCTAAATTAGGATTTCGGTGTAACAAGAAGAGTGAATTGCGATTCATGAATTCTTTCGAGAACCATATTACTCCATCTATGCACAGCTGGGAATGAAATCCATGTAAAGCTGCTTTTACTGCTTTTAGCTCCTTTGGTGGTTTTTGCAACACTCTCATTCTTCATCCATATCAAGTTATATCAGCTGACATTCACCTAAGAATACTTCTGATCTAGAAAACTCTTACTGTGTTGAAGTCTAAGTATTTTTCAGTTTCACAATATTCTTCCTATTGTGAACATGCACCAATGCAATTTAGTTTCCAGTTCATTGGGTCAAAAGCCAATCTTGTTAATGTATATTACTTGCAGTTTGTGGGTAACCAGTAGTCAGAAATTTTCTTTTCTCTTCACTTTTATATCAGTCAAAATTAAATTACTAGAGAGATTATACTTTTCTGCAACTTTTCTTGGTCACAGTAATTTTGCTTATAGATTGTTTTCTCCTTCTTTCACATCTAATTTAAATTAATAGCTTCAAAATATAAACAAATAAATTCCATGCAGAAATGGAATTAATGCTTTGAGATACCTGTTGGTATCTTATATGTACAAGATCAGTTACATTTTAAATGATGAAAGGTTTAAATAATACAAAGATTTGGGGAAGTAAACTTGTGAAAAAAGTAATTTAAAGAAAAAAGTTTGCTTTTCCTAATAACATGCACAGTAGGGTGTAAGTTTAGACCTATGAATCTGTCATATTTATACATGCATTCTGAGCTGGAAAAGCTTTTTGTTAAAAGAATGGGGATAACAGCTTTAAAATTTTGGCTTTGCTTCAGAGCTTCAGCCTTAGTAATACTGCAAGAATCGAAAGATCAAAAGAACTAATGTTGTGTGAATTGGACATTCAGCTGACATAAATCAGCTCTGATCTGTTTAAAATAATGAGACTAATGAGCTACACCAGCTGTGGATGTGGCCTAATGTTTTTAATGCCATAGAACAAGTTACTCTGTGCAACATTCTAAACTATATCCAGTGCATTTATTGATGGCATGCTTGTCTGCAGGGCAAGAGCTTTCCTGCTGGGCAGGCTGCTTTCTAAGCAGAGAAAGCAAGCTGCAAGCTGGGAACAGGCAGAGTAGTCTCCTGTCCCTGTAATGATCTGGATTCAACATGCTTTCCAGCTGACATGGGCAAACAACTGCTGTATTGCTGTGGTTTTTTCCTTATCCTGTTCACTGTCTGTTACTGAGTAGGGTCTGGCAAAAGGGGCAGGGGAAAGAGCACTGCCAGCTTGATAGAAATTCACAATGGCCATCATAATGTCCTAAAATCCATGAAGGAAAAATGTTGATGTCTTTATGGATCAGCTTATCTTCCCTTGACCCATTCTCCCTTCCTAATACTGCACATACACACATGATAAAATGGAAAGTGGGTCATGACAGTATTATCAAAACAATATAAATGAAAGTAGACCTTTTTTTTCTGAGGTGATTTTGGAAGCATCTAGGGGGACAAAGATAGTAAACTGTTTTGGAATTTTGTGTATAGCTCTCTGGCCATCTACTGCTCACGCTACCAGGGATGATGAAGATACATAAAAATAGGCTGTCAGGGTTCTCAAGAGCTGCCTAATCTGTCCTTTCCTGAAGCAAGATGAATATTGTCAGCTGGAGCAAGGAGACGTTATCTTTAACTTTTTTGTAAAGAAATACAAATGTGAAGGCTGCTGTCTTCTAGGTGATATGAGAAAATAATTTGCAGCTCTTGCTGACAGAAGGTTTTTGTTAATGTCCAGCCTAAATTTCATTATGAAAATACATTCATCACCATAGAGAACAAGCTTTTGCCCTTCCTGTTAGTCTGCTCCTTTCCCACTGTCAATATTTTCTTCCTGAGGATGAACAAATCTTAATTCTCAGATTTTCATCAAAAGACAAGGAAAACCTGATATATCCCTTAGTGTTCATTACATTGGTGTCTTTCGCTAAAGACATCTTTTCAGATGGGCATGGAAATATGTATGGGAGATTATTGTGTAAATTCAGCAAGATTGTACACAGACATTACCCATTTCCCTTTCTGTAAAGTTACTTTACTCAGGTATTTTGCTTGTGATTCACTGGTTGTCTAAAATCCTTTATTTAAAACAGCTGCCTAAAGGTTTGTTTTACACATTGCAATTATCCCCACTGATTTAATTTTTTTTAAAAAATTATTGGTTTTCCAGTTAGATAGGACAGAATTGAATTCTGATCTTTACTTACAGTCCTTTATATCTCGCTACTGCAAATGTGGTAGGAGTAGTGACGAATTTTTGGTAGAGAACGAAAATTTCAATATATGAAGTTGTAGGAAAGCAATACTAGCTTTCTTAGAAATTGTTTCAGAGGGAAATTACTTGAGACTGTGAGAGTCTTTTGCATTTTTTTGTATTTTAGATGAATAAAGGTGTCATCAGCCAAAAACTTATTCTTAGAAGGGAATCTAGAGCCTATTTCAAGATAAAAAATATTTGTTTTCTTATATCTTGCACAAGTAAGTATGTATTCTGAGAAATTACTGCTCTCTATGTTACACCAACATTTTTACTCAATTATCAAGCTTTGATATGTTGACCCTATACAGCTAAAGGGGTATATACTCTATATTCACAGTCCATTATGTCCATTTTGGGTTTGTTTTTTAGTTTGGTTTTATGTTTGTGAATTTGCAACAATGTCATGCATGGCTTGGTATATTCTTGAATAGGTAACAATTCAGGTATAACTTGCAATTTTTTTTTTTAATATAAAGCCTGAAAATAGAAATGGAAAAGATCTTTCTCATAAGGTGATAGAGTGAAAATTAATCATCTAGATTTTTTAAAACTCTTAATACATTTTTGTTAAGTAACTTAAATTTCACCAATACCAATAAGTGGGGCTTTTTACAGGTTTTGCATCCATATGGACCATAAGTATCAGGATAACACAGCTGAAAACAAGAACAATTTTACACACTAGGCTTCATGTCTATGCAAAATGTCTTTAATTTTGTAGAATTGCATTACATATGAAAAACAAATAAATTAATTTCATTATGTGCTTAAAGGAAGAGCAAAAAATATGAAGTTTCTTTAATTATGTAAATATTCACCTTCCTCTCCATTTATTATATGAATAAGAGCTAAACCCAAACATCTACCTTTTCTTCATTAAGCTCAAAGCAAAATTTGAAATAGAACGCTTTCACTACAGAAGGTCTATTTTCTTTATTCTGTTGTTTACTAAAATGAAAGGGTGGGAGAATCAGATGCTATTAGTACCGCTAAAATGTTCTAAAAGCTCCAGGGAATGAGACAGCAGTTCACAAATATGACATTTTTCATACTGCTGAAATAATGGAAGAGGAAGTTGAGAAGGTTTAACTTTATGAGTCCTCGTGGGAGTGCACAAAGAATAATTCCTGTAAATAAAACATATTATGTTTCTCAACATGTGTCCTGATATGCAACTATTATGTTAATAAACATAGCTAATCAGTTTAATGCACTCAGGATGAGACAAACAATGAATACTAATACAGAGATAACAAGAAAGGAGTATATTTTTAAATATTTTTATTATGTTAGGGCAAACCTGACAACCATCTGTGATTAATGAATACAGATTCAGAAAAAAACTTCTAGAGAGATAGTTGTCACATTAAGGAAAGTAATACATCATATTATTTTTGAGAAAAATTTTATATTTTAAAAAATAATGTGACATCTTCATTATGTAAGATGCTAATATCTCTTCTCACACTATGCCACTTCTACTGAAACTTGGCAATGTTTGATAAACAACTAGAGTTTGACTTTGTCAGAGGAAATTTAGAAGAGCTCTAAGCTGGGGTAATTTTACTTTACACTGAGCTCTTATTTTCTTGAACTGTCATGAAAATATGTCCTTAGCTTTCTTTTCTACCTCTTCATTTTCTATTTTTAGTTTATCTTTTCTTGAGAACTGTTTATCACTGGAATTTTGAAATGACCTTCTGTGGGTGAATGACTGGAGAACCTGACCACAAATGCGTAAGGATATTGTTACTGAAAAAGCTTGTACTACTTTTCAAATTTTTTTAAAAATTTAAGACTTCAGCATTCTTTTAATCTCATTATCTGGGCTACTCCACATTCAGCTGAGGGGATTAAGCATGCATAAACATCATCATCAAATTCGGACAAACACTGCTGTGTTTCCTCTCTTGTACACTGAAATGAGGAGAGCTGCAATACATCGAGTTTCTGTACTGTTTGAACAGTCTTAATTTTTACATCTTGGTTAGTAAAAACAAGATACTTTCAAGCATATTAAAGACAGAGGTATGCCTTTAATAATGAGATGTGATCTATTGAAGGACTACAGGACTAATTTTAATCTGTTTATTTCAAATAGGTTTATTTCATTAGGTTTTGTAGTCTTACAGGGCTATGTTAAAACTGAGAAAAGAGAAATGCAAAAGACCAATTAGGTCACCTAGTCTGTCCCTTGAGGGACCAGTAAAGGATTGTTCCCTGAAGTGTTAAATAATAATTTTTTCTAATTATTCAATCCCAAAGAATGATCAATCAATCCAATCTCTCAATTAACGAAGAATTCTCTGAGTCTCTTTGAATAAATAAGGAGGTTTTCTTTCTGAAGTAAATGTACTATTACCATTCAATGAAGAAAAAGAAGAAACCTAAGTGCATTAAAATAAAATCTTTAAATGAAGTTCTGACAAAAATCAGGTCTTTACCATTCTTTGAAGATTCCAGGACAGAGTATGAAGCATGGCAGTATAGATGAATCAAGTGTATTACAGTAAAGGGTTTTGAATCAATTAGGCAATTGAGTACTGGCATTTTCTTTCTACATATCTAATGGGCTTTGTGAGCTGCATCTAAGTCAACAAGAATCCTCAGTTCTGGGTACTTTGATTTTTAGACTCTCCAAGCTGTCAATTGGCACAACAAGTTTTGTATTTCTCAGTTTGTACTTTTAATAAACACTTCCCAGCAAATTCAAGGACAGTGTGATTTAAGTAAGTACACTTTGTGTCAATCACAAAATCATTTTTTGTCCTAAGAGAATTTTGTGAACTGCTCTGTTACTGTGATCTAAGAGCACTGCCTGCTCATATTTCATCCAGCAAATTTGTTTTCCTGCAATTTTTTCTCCACCTTGAATATTCACTTCTTAGCTAAATCATCATAAAGAAGAAGTTAACATCAGTGAAGCTATGTAATCTTTATTATCTGAAGTTGAAGTGTATAAGACAGCATAGATGTATTCCTGTAACTAACAGAGATTCTGTTTGGCACATTTTTTTTTTAGTTTTTGACATAATTTTAACAAACCCTCTTGCTTTACCAGCTTTTTTTGTTGTGAATTGGTGAATGTTTTTTTTCTAATCAGATCTATTCTTCCTGATTGCTTTCTCTTTTAATGTGAGCTGTGTGATAATCTTTATCCTCAGTCATTAAATACACCTGTATGTTCTTTCCCACTAATGTAATTGGTAATTTTTTCTAAGTAAAGGTGAAAAAAAAGTTGTTTCCAAATTTACATTATTTCCGCAATGAATTCTCTTTGTGTATATATGTAGCCTACTAATGTTTATAATGTAACTTTACAAGCAATACCCCAAGTCCAGGTAATACTTAACATATGGAATCTCAGGAGATGCTTCACTCTTGGCAACTGATATTGTATGTGTGTCTGAAAGCTTTAGTGTGTTTACCCTTTATCCTTTATTTTATTTATGTTTACCTTTTTACTCTTTATTTTTAGTTTCCTTACCTATAAAAAAATTCATTTCTATAAACACTATATCTTGTATGTAGATGGCTGAAGAATTCCTGTCAGTAAACAAGGACTTGGCATGTCAAATGGTGGTGAATTAAATAGACTTCAGACTTGTCTGTCATTTTGAAGGTCATGATAATGCCTTAGGTTTTCGCTTTTATATTTTTCAGAGTCTGTACGCTAAACAAAACAATTCCTTTCCTAGCTTGGGACCAAGGACAACCACCCAAATTTCAGGCCCAAGAGCATAAACAATGTGGAATGAAAAGAGAAAAACAAGTAGAATTGGACTTCGTAACCTGAGGCTGTAATTGGACAGTTGGCTCCAATATGCAAACCAACCAGAATTTTTAAAAGTGAGAGCCATTGTGACTCGTCATCCATTTTTGTGACTGACCATTTTGGGTTAATCTTGGGTGTAGCCCTGGCTGAACTCTTGTACTGCCCAAGGTGCATCCATTGAGGCCTTTTAATAAATGCCTACTTTATTCTTTAACTCCATCTAGTCTCTGTTCTATGTCAGCCTACAGAAGACATCAATGACAGAATGAAAATTTAGAAAATGAAGAATCTAGGTACATTTTCCTCCTTAGTTGTACTGAAGATTGTGAGGGGTTTTTTGGGGTTTATTTTGGTTTGTTGTTGTTGTTGTTGTTGTTGGGTTTTTTGGGTGGTTTTTTTTGCTTGTTGGTTTTGGTTTTGTTTTGTTTGTTTGTTAAACAATGTGGAATGAAAAGAGAAAAACAAGTAGAATTGGACTTCGTAACCTGAGGCTGTAATTGGACAGTTGGCTCCAATATGCAAACCAACCAGAATTTTTAAAAGTGAGAGCCATTGTGACTCGTCATCCATTTTTGTGACTGACCATTTTGGGTTAATCTTGGGTGTAGCCCTGGCTGAACTCTTGTACTGCCCAAGGTGCATCCATTGAGGCCTTTTAATAAATGCCTACTTTATTCTTTAACTCCATCTAGTCTCTGTTCTATGTCAGCCTACAGAAGACATCAATGACAGAATGAAAATTTAGAAAATGAAGAATCTAGGTACATTTTCCTCCTTAGTTGTACTGAAGATTGTGAGGGGTTTTTTGGGGTTTATTTTGGTTTGTTGTTGTTGTTGTTGTTGTTGGGTTTTTTGGGTGGTTTTTTTTGCTTGTTGGTTTTGGTTTTGTTTTGTTTGTTTGTTTGGTTTTTGCTTTTTGGTTTTTTTTTATGTAAAGTAGCAATGCTCCAAAATTTCTTGGGCTTGTCAATGGCTAAGGTGTTGCAACTAGTCACCACTGATGTAAACAACCTTCACCAATAGTTTTAACAATTACAAAATGTGCATTTATTGATAGATTCCTAGTTGATTATAAAACTATTTTTCTCTTTTTTTTTTCCTTTGCTGCAAAGAACGTTCTGATTGGTTAAATAAAAGTAAGACTCTAACTAGGTGTACTGAATTGTTAATGAACATTTGAGACAATAATCTGGGTGATGCATTTTGGAGTATCCTTCAGGCTTATTTACGTTGTATATCTCAAAGAGACAGACAAGCTGGAATGTTGGAGATGACTAAAACTCCATTAATCCTTGTACAGTTATACCATATGGAGACTCGAAGGCTTTGATTCTCTGCCTTACAATATTCGTAGAATTTTCTTCTTTGCCTATTCAATAAAGCCAAGAAAGTTCCAGAGCACTTTTCTTCCAGACATACAAATTTTACAGATTTTGGCTATTAACAACTGGTTTTGACTGAAAAGATTTGAACCTTGTATGCTTTTTTCTTCTAGTTGCTTTAATTAGGAGAAAATGATAAGAAATTAGTCTATTACTGTCATGACTTTGGTTATACCTGTTAGTTGTTAAATTAAACAGTTCACATAGCATGTTCCTGTGCACTGGGTCACTTTTAGCAGTCATTGATATGGTTTACAAAAAAAACACTTTTTCAAACTACTTTCAGGCATGATTCAGGAAAGAACATAAGGCAGGGATGTTTCCAACAGAGAAACGGAATGAAGTCACAAGGTTTGGAAAGCTACTACAGTCAGGTGGCATGATAAATGTGCAGAAATATGGCAGGATAAGGTGAATTTTACCTACTTAAGAAAATCTGGTGAGACTGTTTTTTGTGAAAAAAAAAAGAGTATTTCTTTTTAATTGTAATAATTTTCATCTATGACCATAGTTTCTTTCTTTGATTTCCTATTGGTTAAAATCCTGATATCTCCCAACAAGTCCATTATATTCTCTTTTCTAAGAAGGTCATGTTTCTTAACTACTGTAGTTCCAATTTTTAATATATTTTTTAAGTGGGCCTGTGATCTGTAGGATTAAGATGAGAAGCACATTCACAAATGTCCTTTTTTTCTGGCTGATACTTTTATTGTCAGCAAAATTATTGTTTGCCTCTGTCTTCCAGAATGGATGGTAAGGGTCAATTTGAAGAGTGGGATTTGAACTGCATGAGCGATAAAACAATTACGTCCTCAAAGACTCATCATATTTTCATTGTAAAATTAAGTTTGCATAAATTATGTACATTTTATATTGGGCATGTGTGTTATATGTCAGTCACTTTTCTATGATTTTGATACACAGAGTTACATTATTATGTACTATAATATACATTTTTTTACAGCTGGCAAGATTTCTAATTATAATATACTTTTTTTTTTTTTACATATGGCAATATTTTTAATGCAGTATCCTTTTATCAATGGCACTTTTGAATGACCTGAAAGCCCTTGAAATTAATGGGAAAATGCAGTAATCATGCTGATCAGAACTCTTCCCAAACAAGAGGAAATGTCTCCAGTACACAAATAATAAATTTTACCTACCATGTGTAGTGCAAATGCTATAACAAGGAGTCTTTTCTTCACTTGGAGTGTCTGTTATGATAAGTGATCATTATTTGCACAGATCATTTAAGATCTATGCTAAAATTTAAATTTCTTGCTCCTAACGGGCATGCAAATCCAATTTGAAAGGAAAGTGCAGAAATGAAGAATCTGCACAGAAATCCATGTGCAAAGAAGATTATTTGGATTATGCAGTTGTTCTCCATTTTAAACAACTCAGCTTGATTAGCTGGTAAAATATCAGTTATGCTAGATTATAGGAACTGAATACTGTTTTGCTAATGAAGAGATTCAATTGGGAAGACCTGTTCAGCTGTAGCTTGCAGATATGTCTTATTTTCAGGGAGACACTTGTTAAAAGCCAAACAATTCTCAATTGAATTTTGTTGAATCTCCAGCATCCATATTCAACATCTTTGTTAAGCTATAGAATTTCCTATAGGTGTCTCTACTGAAATACAGCACCATAAAAAAGAAGAAAATTATCTTTCTTCCATTAAGGGCAAGTTGATGCTTTGTTAGTTTTTTGTTATATAGATAAAATAACTATTTATTAATTAAAGTGAATCAGCCCATCAAAACCAGTCCTCTCTCCACTTACAAAACATATTCTGAATGGAAGAAGTGTATGGTTTTTTGGGGGCAGGGTTTCAGTTTTCATACCTTAGTTGAATTTTGTTTCAAGAAAGTCAGCAGTGCATAAGTGTTGAAAAAACTAAACTCTCTGAAGACTAGAAGTGAGTTTTTGATGGTTAGAGCAAAATGAAACATAAGAAGGAAGATCACAAAGTATGATGTCAAGTACATCCTGGTATATGCAGCCCATACCTTCCCTCCCTTTAAGTAATCTCTTTCTCAAACTCTTTTTCTTACAAGAATTAGGAAAATAGCTGAATTGTGACTTTTGAGGTTTTGAAGTAGAAAGCTAGTGGAAAAGTAGAAAAAATAATAGGGCAACTCCTACTCATGACTTTGACTACTTCAGATGTAATTCTTTCAAGTGTCTGAGACACATTGACTTGTTAGTCAACTAATGAAGTATATTTGATTTTACTGTTACCATTTATAAATTATGAAATCTCCAGACCTGAAATAGAACTGTTTTGTTGAACAAATAGAAATATTTTTAGGAGGATTTACAGATGAAAAATCCCTTGTCAAAGAGATATATAAAATATGTTCTTATAAAGCTGGAACCAATATTTACTTCTTAAATTCTGTCTGTAATTTAAAAGATCCAAACTTTTTTTTCCATTTTTGTCTTTTTTTTTTTTTTTTTTTTTTTTTTTTTTTTTTGTATGGCGAAATCTAGTTGAAGTCAAAACATAAACAGAAAGTAGATAAACGCCTTGGTTTGAAAGACAGGTGCCTGCCGAGGAAGGTGGGAACCTCCCTTAGAATGGAGAATAGGACACCCCCTTGCCCTGAATTAATATAACTTTGAAAGTAACATTTCTTACTAGTATGTGTGTGTAGAACAAGACAAGCAAACTACAACAAACAAAAGAAAGAATAAACCAGAAAACCCAATAAAGTCTCTTCCTGCTCTCTAAGCGCTTTCCCCTTGGTGCAGTTCTGGTCACAGCCGGCAGGGGCGCTGGCGGCTCCCGCTGGGCAGGGCAGGTGCGGTGACTCCCCCGGGGCTGCAGGGGGCGCAAGCTCAGGGAGCACACTGCAATGGCGGCTTGGCCCATATGGGGAGGGATGGAAGAAAGGCTTTGCTTCACAAACCCCCTGGGCCGGTCGGTCTCGGTGCCCCTCTGGATAGCAAAAGGAGCTGTAACAGGGACCTTGGAAGCAGGAAGCTGGAATGGCAGGGAGGAACAAAGTCCCAAAGTGGTAGATGAGATGTATCAGAAACTCTGTAGCTGTAGCTGTAACCAGGACAGGCAGGCAGGATTTGAAGCGTTATAGTGTAGGAAAAAAGCCCCGGAGCAGTGGCAGAAGTACAGGGCACACCAGAAGCAGCAGCCCGGCTCCAGGCAGGTAGAGGCTGCCTGGAAGGGGGAAAGGGCTGTGGGATATTATGAATAAAAAGTTATTTATTTTTGTTTAAGGTTACAGAGCTAAAACCGGTTAGACCAATTGCTGTTAAATTAGCTCCTTGTTTAAGAGTTCTTCTTTAATTGCCCATGAATAGTTGGTGATTTAGCCATTGTCCTCCTGATGCTTGCCCGGGAGCTACACCTGGACAGGGCAGCACCAGGAGGATGGGAGTGGCCTGAGACCTCGTATGCAGATGAGAAATGCATTGCACCAAATTTTACAATTTTCCAGGAAAACCCCTAAAAACAACGAACCAACATAGAATTAGGGGACCTAGGTGATGTCTAAGATGGGCACGTAGTCCAATGCCTGCTTGGATCCTTTTTGCTTCTCACCCTGACCTGAAAGGATGTTCACTAAGGAGGGGACCCGAAGGGTTAGACCGAAAAGTAGGAATCTGCAAATCTCCCATGAGGACGCAGTCCCCAGCTCTGCCTGCAGACCAGTGGACAGAGCTGCATCACCCTCCTCCTCCGTGCCACTCTTGGGGACAGCGGCGGTGTGGGCCCGACCCGTCAATTTCTCCCCACCTGAGCTGAATCTCTTTAATAAAGGCATTAAAAAGGAGAAAGATCTCCTGCCCATTTATTTTAGGGGATACCGGGGTTCCCCTGAGGCACCTGAGCAGAATGTGAAGGGTCCTTTTTTTGGTGAGGTAGGGTTTTCATAAGGTCCTAAAGCAAAGGTTGCTCTTAGGAGCAGAGCTCCACTCATGGTAGAAGAAAGGCAGCAGCAGATGGAATCCTGCAGTGATGATGAGGAGAGAGAAATTCTCTCCACAGCGACTGCAGACTCCTTCCCCTCCAAATGCTGGGAGCATAAGACAACAAGGAGATGCCTCAGAACCTTTTTTCCGAGCCCGGTTCTCGTGGCTTCTCTGCCCCTCACAGAGAAACCCTCAGATAATAGGAGTGCAGCCAAGTGTCCTCCTCCCCTAAGCATGGCAACTTCTTTTATCACTCTTAAGCACCCAGTCTTTATTTTCTCCTAGTGACAAATTCCCTAAGAGAAAGAAACAAAAGGACAATAACTATTGTCAACAATAATATTAATGATACCCTGGAAATAATATTTCTACTCCAGAAGTTCAAGAAGAATAATCAGAAAAGCATTTCTTGATACTAATATATTGTCTACTCTCAGAATATTACAGTGAAACTTTATTCATAATCTTGGCTGGACAACTGCAAGATTCGTGATTTGGAGTCAGTTGTAAAAGGGAAAAAGGAAAGTGAAAAAAAAATAGAAAAAAAGTTCAGGCTTTTAAAACCCAAACCAGGGGCGTAAATCAGGAGTTTACAATGGAAAAATAATTTCAAAAACTGTTCCATTCCAGGTCACTTAAGAACAGCTTGTTAATAATTAAAAATGTTTCTGGGGAGTGTTTTTAAAGTACAGAGATTTATTATTTTAATGCTAACAAGTTTTCAATGAATCAGGAAATTTTTCTACAATGCGATATCAGTGCAGGTTATACAGTGCAAAGGAAGCTGATTGGGATGTAGCTCTATTCCATAAGTGTGACTATTTAGAATTTTTACATTTGAAACTAATGCTAATTCTCATTAGGTTGCTGCTTCTCAAACCAAATTTTATAGGTTAGAGAAAGACCACTTTTGCCTTACAAACATATTCTGTTAATTAGATTTGATATTTAGGTCAAGTACTTCCACACTCTAATGAAGTGTATTCCTACACTATACCAAAATGTGTAGAAATGTTGAAATAATACTCCCAAAATAAAATAAACTCAATGTTGTATACAGTGCATACATACAATGTATATTAGCATATTATTTCCCATACTTTTCTCATCCTTATGTAATTTATTTATGATTTATTTTGCCTGTGTTATCCTTTTCCAGAGAACACACATTTGATTGGTATACCTTGATTTGATATAGTCTGTGGCCTTTAAATTACAGAAAATTCCTCCAGGAGAATTGGTACACTAAGGATTTATGTCAGAGAAGTCACAAATATCACTCAGTGCAGTACAAATAAACTCCTTTTTTTTAGGTTATCCAGTTGAGATTCCACCAAGTGCAACTTGGAAGACAGGAAAAAAAGGAGAAAAGAAAGAGAAAATATAGAAGATTTGCAAATAAAAGTATTGTCTTGGCACAGAATTTAATCTATCTAAACATATCAAGTAAAGAAGGCTGTGAATTAATATTATTCTCAGTGTTACTAAAGTCAGGAAGAAGAAAATACATCAAGAAAGGTATACTGTAAATAAGTAAACACTGGAGTAGTCCATGCAGATAAATAGTGCTTGAAAATTCATAGATAATACCAAGTTTGTAAAATTCTCTGCAAAAGTTGCACAACAAACTTATTTGGCTGGTGAATAACAGAATTTTCATATACTGATGGCTACCAAACTTTTTCAGTAAGAAATAGAAATTATACTGATGGAGAATGAATCAGTTGTTCTAATAGGGAAAAGCATAATTTGGATTTTGTTATGGTGAACTGAAATTGTGTTATAGATGAATTCTTGGAAATTTAAGAAAATAATCTAAATATTAAATTTTCCAAAGATACTAGCATTAAGCTTCTGTAGCACAGTGCTTAATTAAGCAAAGGGCAGATCAACTGGCACAGAAAAAAACTGAACTGGTAAGCCATCTTTGCTTTTTGCATAGACTTTCATACATTTGATGAATTTATTTTTATGATTTTAGAGTCAGACACTCATTTTCATTACATTTGTTTACCATAATTATGGAACGACTGTCACAATAACATTAAGTTTGATACATTTGTGTGTGTTCCTACTTCTTTCTGCCTCTCAGAATTTTCATTCCAGCCATGAGTGCTGGTGTTCCTTAGTTGTACATCTGGTACAGTGTTTCTGACAGCAACATCACTCCACAGGGATTGAATGTGCCATCTGTATGACACACTCAGTATCTAATGGTTTAAGAGCTAGAGACACATAACCGCTTGAAAAACTACATTTTCCTGGTTGCTATGTTTTTGGTCTCTAATGTACATTTTACCAACAAAGTATTTATTACACAATGTTGCAGCTCTGTGCTCCTGTATCTGTAGTATAGGAAAGGGGAGTGGACTTTAGCATCCAGTATGTCCTTGTGATATCTAGCTGAAGGCAAAAGTAAAGAAGAGAAAGGTTAAAAACTCCTCACAAAACAGGACCACAAGAGGTAATAATCTCCTCAGCAGAAGAGCTGATTCTAATAGACATGTAATGTGAAAATATTTTGTGAAAGGAAGAGTGTACAAACAGATGTTTAGCCCTGTCTATAAAACATATATAAGTGTTGCCCTAACCTAAAGTAGTTAAAGGGATGAGTCAATATTTCCCAAATAAAACCATGGGATTCCTAATGAAAGTCATAATAAAATATGCTTTTTGAGACATTTCTTATGCCTAAAATCAAGACTTCAGCAAGATTTTTGCACTTGCTTGAACCTCACTCTGATTATGAAGTTCTGAAGATGTAGAGAAATTTTAGTCAAACTAAGCCTAGTGAAACTGCATGGGAAAGATTTTCTGCATAAATCTAACTCCTTTTTTTTTTTTTTTTTTTTTTTTCTTTGTAACACAAGGAGAAAACATCATTTATGAGGTTCTAACCCTATAAAGGGGAAAACATTTGAATTCTAAGCAAGGAAAGAAAAGTGTTGCTGGAAGGTAGAAAGCTTTCAGATGGTCTTTCTGGGTTTTTGCTTATTTTTCTTCCCTTAAATTCCCACTTTTCATGAAGAACCAGTTTTTATTCATTGTTTGCATTAAGGTTTATAGACACATTCTTGCTCCAGAAAAAGGCATGCTCAAAGTGCCCATCATTTTTCTTAATATTCAAGATGAAGACTTCTAGTTAGAAATGCAGTTTGTATTGCAGTAGCAGCAGCAGCAGTCCTGGGCTATTTCATTTTTCTAATGACCTTGCCTGTGGCCTTTTTTCTCCTTCAGCCTTTATAGGCAACCAAGGAACGCTTCTTTTAAAAATGTATGCTTCATATGCTCTTGACTTTGTTCCATCGAGAGCAAAAAAATAACAGAACTGAAAAATTTCTCTAAAACAAGCTAGTGGAAAACTTGCTTATGTGATAATTTGGTAGTCAATATTATTATTATTGCCAAGGTATTCATAATGTATGAAAAACAGTAAAAGAAAAATATAATTGAGACATTCAATGCCAAAATTGCCAGTCCAGGTTTTAAATATTGTAACTCAGTGTAACATTTAAGAGTTTTAGTGCTTATCATAGATTTCGCCCATGCAGAGATAAATCTATTTAGGGAATTACATGCTGCAACACTTGTGTAGGTAAACAAATTTGAATATGACTACTGATGTAAGATTTGTATTAAAATTTGGCATTAGCAAAACAACTGTAATTGCTCTTTGTCTAGTTAATTTGTTTTGTATTCCAACTTTATGTCAGATTGTTTTTGTTCCTTGGCATATTTATTCTGTGGTGTAATGATGAAATGGATTTTGAAAATCAATGAGTGATTCTGATCTAAAGTGGTGTTTTTTTTGGCAACACAATTTAACATTTCTTCTGCCATGAAGGCAGAAGAAATTTGGTGTTTGATGTCCAGTCTGCAATAAAAAGCTATTTAAAGTTTCTTAAACACCTGAAAATAAAAGCAAACAAATCAAATTTGAGAATCTTTTTTTCTTGGTATTGCAGGTACTTAGAAAATATTGAGCTTACCACAATGTCTAATAGAAACAAAATTATAATTAATAATTAGAACAGTTTATTTTTCCATCTTTAGCAGAGACCTTATAAAAGTGAGTGCTTGACAGGGACATGTATATGTGATAAACTGTTCAATTAGTTTCTTCAGTGGCAAATATTCATGCTGGTGCTGTGATCCTAACTTCTTTCTTCCCCGGCCCCCCCCCC